>NC_092109.1:36446444-36551561 GCF_045679555.1 Salvelinus alpinus | reverse complement strand
GTCGAGTCTCAAGTTGTTGTTTTTTTATATCAAGTCGAGTCTCAAGTCATCAAATTTGACTCGAGTTCACACCTCTGGCGATTGCTAACTAGCGTTAGCGCAATGACTGGAAGTCTACTGGATCAGCTAGCATTAGTGCAATCGGCTAGCTGATCCCATAGACTTTGGCAGTGCGCTAGCGCTAGCTGACTTTAGTCAATTTAAAAAAGGGCTTGATTGTCAAAATGTCATACTATTCCATTAACTTTAGAAAATAATAAACAGGTTTTGATATTTCAATGTGTAGTGACACTGAGTGTTTGGGACTCTCCTTGACCAATGGGAACGTTAATAGGCTAATCTACATAGGAAGATACTGTTTCTGTGACAGTCGATCAGTTGTTCTTTACAGATAATAATCAATTACTGTTATAAAGTTTTGAATAATCAATGCAAAGGTCACTCCAATTAGATGATGGATAGTGTTTTATTTTTCTAATTTGTTTTATTTTATTTCAATGGTTTATTTCGATCTATTTTTTCTTGGTAGGTGTGGATATATACTATGTATAATGTATGAGTAAATATGTGAATATGTGTTGGGTGTGACAGCAGACATCGCTTTTATTGCTTTGAGATAAGATGTAATAAAAAACAGTTGATAAAAATGTTTTTATTACCTGCCACCACATTCTTGTATCGTTGGAGAGTGTCCTGTACTTTCTGGTCAGAAATGGTTTCAAAGATGTGTTGAAACGCTTCTGAAACCAGAGGTCGTCGTCAGGCTGTGTCATACATTTGAGACATGCGCAATATCTTGGAGAGAGGATCCTGTCCAGAGGCCGAAGAGCATTTTTAACTAAATCCACAAGCGAGTTGGAGGATAGCTGTCCAGTATAAAACACAACGATAGTAGTGATGCAGAGTAGAAGAATGACACGACGGACTTTTCTAATCCTGAAGATAATCATTTTGCCGATAGCAGGTAATCTGTTAGGTGTCAGAATCCTCACCACCTGTAAAGAGATCAATAATAAACTGATAATAACATTTTATATAGAATAGATGTAGCCTATAGGTCTTAATCAAACAGCTGAAGGGTGATAGGCAAATTAACATCATAGTCAGTCTACATTATGTTTTTCCAAATGTTTTACCTGAAAATGTACATAATAGCCCAATGAATGCTTTAGTTCACGTGTTCACACATTAAGGGGTAAGCTAGCCTTTGTTCTGGTTTAGTCAACAAAAAAGGTGATTTCATGACCATCAAATACCCTCTGGTCTGTCATTGAAATATATATCAAATGAAATACACTGCCTTCAGAAAGTATTCGCACCCTTTGACTTTTTCCATGTTTTGTTGTGTTAAAGCCTGAATTTAAAATGGATTATATTTTTTGTCACTGGCCTACACAATATAGCCCATAATGTCAAAGTGGAACGATGTTTTTTGAAATGTTCACTAATTAATTAAAAATGAAAAGCTCAAATGTGTTGAGTCAATAAGTATTCAACCTCTTTGTTATGGCAAGCCTAAATATGTTCAGGAGTACAAATTTGCTTAACAAGTTACATAAGTTGCATGGACTCAATCTGTGCGAAATAATAGTGTTTAACATGATTTTTGAATGATTACCTCATCTCTGTACCCCACATAAACAATTATCTGTAAGGTCCCTCAGTCGACCAGTAAATTTCAAACACAGATCCAAGCTCAAAAACCAGGGAGGTCTTCGGCCACAGGCGGGTAGCCATTAAAGGAGCCCTTTCAAGTGATTGTTTGACAATCAGATTAAAACATCATTACTGGTTGTGTTCATGCCACAATAAAAGGAGGCTGTCGCATGGAGCTAAACTCACAAAGACGCACCTCCAACAACACATAATAACACATTATTCTGCCTAAAAACAATGATAACTTCTCTCACCCAGTGGCATCAGTGCTATTTAGGTGAAAGCTGATGCCGCCCCATGAAAACCAGGGCCCACTTTGCCAAAGGCAGGGGCGCAAAATATTTAGCTTGTCCCTGCCCCTGCCAGCACCTCTCCAGGGTGCTGTTGGAAAGACGCAGCGCTGCAGCGATCCACTAACGCTCCAGCAAATTAATTTAACATAAATGATATCGCCTAACGTAGAAAGAGTGGTGGCCTTTGTGTTTTTTCTGTAGCCTATAGACTGGAGACCAAATGTATTACAATGTTATGAGACAGACACATTTTCAATCATTAACTTAATAATAATGAGGAGAGAGAGAGAGTGCGGGAGAAAGTCAACTAAAAAGGCAAGCGGGCAGACATCAGTTTTGGAGCGGCTGCGGCATAATCCAACAGAGGTGGACAGCAAATGGTGCTGAAATTAATTAATTTCAACAATTGTCTTCATTTTAATTCGACTTAACTAACAACAAGAGGGCTTTGTTGAAGCCTATTTCTTCCCATAAAAAAATAAAAGGTAGGTCTACCTGTTTGACAGACTCAATTATGCTATCCATAGATTTTGTCGGTATAGCCAAATACTCTAATACTGTCACCATGCACTCCTTAAATACCTCCATGCCTGGGAAGGGCTTGGTGTGTTCGGTTAAAAACAGGGCTCAAATTGAGTGGGGGTATGCCATACCCTTTGTGAAAGAAAATGGCAAAAATTATACCTATTATTAACTTTACATTTAGAAAAAAAAGAAAAGAAAATCCAGATAATATAACGCATTCTATAACAATGTTAAATCCTTGATGCCTTTTGCGAGAAAAAACCTTCAAAATGCCCACAAAAGCCGTGACTCTGATGCATATGGAGATATATTGATTCCTGCATATCATGGATCAAGCTTGAGCTGGAATGTGAAGCTAACTAAAGCGAGCCAATTCAATGAAAACCTGAGTACTCTAACTAGATTCTTAGTATACCCCTCGGGGTTAACAATAACATTTATTGAAGTTTGAAAAGACAACACACCATTACAGATGTCAGCAAGAAAGTCAACAAAACACAGAACATACATGAAAATCAAAAGGTACAAGACAAAAAATTACAATCGTCCACGAGTAGTTATTTTAACTATATACACACTTACCTGCAGACAAAGTAGATGTTGCACTTCTCTAACCCTGCCTAGTCTGGCAAGTTGTAAATCGAGTCAGAAGGACAGCAACAGTTACCACTGGCAGAGCGAAAGTTCATTGAAGTTCAGGAGTAAATGGATGAGAAATGTGACAGCAATCCCCTATCTCCAGTCCACTTCCCTGAATGAGTCATAAGCAGCAACAAGTTGTGTATATTAAGTATTATTGGGTATTAAGTTAAGTGTATTTTCAGTTAAGTATGTTATGTTATGTTATGTACTATTAACTGACCAAATGTACACTGTGTATACCAAACACTTGCAGAACAGCCTCAATTCATTGGGGCATGGACTCTACAAGTTGTCGTAAGCGTTTCACAGGGATGCTGGCCCATGTTGATTCCAATGTATCCCACAGTTGTGTCAAGTTGGCTGGATGTCCTTTGGGTGGTAAACCATTCTTGAGACACACATGAAACTGTTGAGCGTGGAAAACCCCAGCAGCGTTGCAGTTCTTTACACACTCCAACCGGTGCGCCTCGCACCTACTACCGTACCTCCGGTGCCCATTCAATTGTCTAAAGGCTTAAAAATCTGTCTGTAACCTGTCTCCTCCCTTTCATCTACACTGACTAAAGTGGATTTAACAAGTGACATCAATAAGGGGTCATAGTTTTCACCAGGATTCACCTGGTCAGTCTATGTTATGGAAAGTGCAGGTGTTCTTAATGTGTAGTATACTCAGTGACTCACCCATGGCCATGACCCAAAATACAGAAATGAGGAGGCGCTGGTAGAATGCAATTTATTTCATTATACTTTGGAATAGTAAACCTTGCTGTCTCCCTGTATTCCCTCTCACTATTCCTCCAGGGATTAAACAAGGCAGAATTGACAAGGCTAAGCAGGAATACTGATGATATTTGGAGGCTCCTCAGAGGACTCTGTAGGGTAGCACCATGGTGTAGCCGGAGGACGGCTAGTTTCTATCCTCTTCTGGGTACATTGACTTCAATACAAAACCTAGGAGGCTTGTGGTTCTCACCCCCTTCTATAGACTTACACAGTAATTATGACAACTTCTGGAGGGCGTCCTCCAACCTATCTGAGCTCTTAGAACATGAACTGACATGTTGCCCAGCCAATCAAAGGATCAGAGAATGAATCTAGTGCTGAAAGCATAAGCTACAGCTAGCTAGCACTGCATAAAATGTGGTGAGTAGTTGACTCAGAGAAAGAGAAAAACAATAGTTGAACAGTTTTGAACAAATTAATTTCTACAAAAATGAAGGAGAATCGAGAGGAGAGAGAGCTACAGTTGAAGTCGGAAGTTTACATACACTTAGGTTGGAGTCATTAAAACTTGTTTTTCAACCACTCCACAAATTTCTTGTTAACAAACTATAGTTTTGGCAAGTCGGTTAGGACATCTACTTTGTGCATGACACAAGTAATTGTTTACGACAGATTATTTCACTTCATCACAATTCCAGTGGGTCAGAAGTTTACATACACTAAGTTGACTGTGCCTTTAAACAGCTTGGAAAACTTCAGAAAATTATGTCATGGCTTTAGAAGCTTCTGATAGGCTAATTGACATCGTTTGAGTCAATTGGAGATTTACCTGTGGATGTATTTCAAGGCCTACTTTCAAACTCAGTTTCTCTTTGCTTGACATCATGGGAAAATCAAAAGAAATCAGCCAAGACCTCAGAAAAAAAAGTGTAGACCTCCACAAGTCTGGTTCATCCTTGGAGCAATATCCAAACAGCTCAAGATACCACGTTCATCTGTACAAATAATAGTACTCAAGTATAAACACCATGGGACCACGCAGCCATCATATCGCTCAGGAAGGAGACGCGTTCTGTCTCCTAGAGATGAACGTACTTTGGTACAAAAAGTGCAAATCAATCCCAGAACAACAGCAAAGGACCTTGTGAAGATGCTGCAGGAAACAGGTACAAAAGTATCTATATCCACAGTAAAACGAGTCCTATATCAACATAACCTGAAAGGCTGCTCAGCAAGGAAGAAGCCACTGCTCCAAAACCGCCATAAAAAAGTCAGACTACAGTTTGCAACTGCACATGGGGACAAAGATCGTACTATTTGGAGAAATGTTCTCTGGTCTAATGAAACAAAAATAGAACTGTTTGGCCATAATGACCATCATTATGTTTGGAGTAAAAAGGGGGAGGCTTGCAAGCCGAAGAACACCATCCCAACCGTGAAGCACGGGGGTGGCAGCATCATGTTGTGGGGGTGCTTTGCTGCAGGAGGAATTGGTGCACTTCACAAAATAGATGGCATCATGAGGCAGGAAAATTATGTGGATATATTGAAGTAACATCTTTAGACATCAGTCAGGAAGTTAAAGCTTGGTCGCAAATGGGTCTTCCAAATGGACAATGACACCAAGCGTACTTCCAAAGTTGTGGCAAAATGGCTTAAGGACAACAAAGTCAAGGTATTGGAGTGGCCATCACAAAGCCCTGTCCTCAATCCCATAGACAATTTGTGGGCAGAACTGAAAAAGTGTGTGCGAGCAAGGAGGCCTACAAACCTGACTCAGTTACACCAGCTCTGTCAGGAGGAATGGGCCAAAATTCACCCAACTTATTGTGGGAAGCTTGACCTATGCAACTAATTTGTAATTCATAGGCTAGGTTGTAGCTGCCTCATGATTGGAACCAGGGAAAAGTAGAGTATCATGTAGGGGCCTAAACCTATCGATGTTACATTGAACTGGGTGAATGGAATATGAATGACAGTCATCCATTATGCTGTAATGGAAATAAGGCCATGCTCACACAAAAAAATAAACATCCCCTCTCATCTTAAATGTCACCGATTGCCACTGATTTACACTAGGATATTTATTTAGCTGCCATCAGTACATGGACATTGTAATCTTAAAACCAAGTTTATTTTAATGGTTTATATTATACAGTATTGCATAATGTAATAAAGTTTCACTGACATTTTAATTATGTACTGCAATAAAAAGAGCAATAAGATGTCATTAAAACCTGCTATATAAGCAGACCTTATTAGGAGACAAGGTATCATAAACGTGTGTGTGTGTGTGTGTGTGTGTGTGTGTGTGTGTGTGTGTGTGTGTGTGTGTGTGTGTGTTAAACCTCGGAATATGCTCGGAATATGCACTAAAACATACACCACTAGGAGGCTCCTCTAGCTTATTGGGGAGTTTCTAAACCACTTACAGTATCTACAATGCTGATCAACACACCAGGGTTCTAAATTAGGACATAAAGGTAGGCTACACAGTTCTATATGGCCTACAGAATACTGTATATCACTGTAAACTCCCTGTCATAAAACAACCAAGGAGCAGCGTGCATGTAGTTCCACATCGTTTAATCGGAGTGAAAAACTTAACCAACAAAACAAACAGGTAAACAGCAAAGAACGTGACGCAACCGAGGTGCACACAAACACACACGGAAAAATAATAATTACCCACATATTAGGTGGGAAAAAAGGCTGCCTAAGTATGATTCTCAATCAGAGACAACGGTAGACAGCTGTCCCTGATTGAGAACCATACCCGGCCAAAACATAGAAATACAGAAACCTAGAAAACAAAACCTAGAATGCCCACCCCACATCACACCCTGACTTAACCAAATAGAGAAATAAAACGGCTCTCTAAGGTCAGGGCGTGACAGTACCCCCCCCAAAGGTGCGGACTCCCGACCACAAACCTGAACCTATAGAGGAGAGTCCGGGTGGGCATCTACATCGGTGGCGGCTCCGGTGCGGGACGCAGACCCCGCTCCACCTCTGGTGCGGGGACCCTCGTCTCTGACCCCGGACTGGGCACCCTCGCTGCGGGCCCCGGACTAGGCACCCTCTTTGCGAGCCCCGGACTGGGCACCGTCGTTGCGGGCCCCGGACTGGGCACCGTCGTTGCGGGCCCCGGACTGGAGGCCGTCGCTAGGGGCTCCGGACTGGAGAACCTCGCTGGGGGCTCCGGACTGGAGGCCTTCGTTGGAGGCTTCGTGCCATGACTCCTCACTGGAGGCTTCGTGCCATGGATCATCACTGGAGGCTTCGAGCCATGGATCATCACTGGAAGCTTCTTGCCATGGATCATCACTGGTGGCTTCGTGCCATGGATCATCACTGGAGGCTTCGTGCCATGGATCATCACTGGAGGCTTTGTGCCATGAATCATCACTGGAGGCTTTGTGCCATGGATCATCACTGGAGGCTTCTTGCCATGGATCATCACTGGAGGCTTAGTGCCATGGATCATCACTGGAGGCTTCTTGCCATGGATCATCACTGGAGGCTTCGTGCCATGGATCATCACTGAAGGCTTCGTGCCATGGATCATCACTGGAGGCTTCTTGCCATGGATCATCACTGGAGGCTTAGTGCCATGGATCATCACTGGAGGCTTCTTGCCATGGATCATCACTGGAGGCTTCGTGCAATGGATCATCACTGGAGGCTTCGTGCCATGGATCATCACTGGCGGCGTCGTGCCATGGATCATCACTGGAGTGAGGAGACGTATGGGCAGTCTGGTACGTGGAGCTGCCACAGGACTCACCAGGCTGGGGAGACATACAGGAGGCCTGGTTCTGGCAGCAGGCACAGGGCTCACCAAGCTGGGGAGACCTACTGGAGGCTTGGTTCTTGGCGCTGGCACCGAATACACTGGGCCGTGGAGGCGCACTGGAGGTCTCGAGTGCAGAGCTGGCACAACCCGTTCTGGCTGGATGCCCACTTCCACCCGGCAAATGCGGGACGCTGGCACAGAGCACACCGGCCTGTGAATGCTCACTCGAGACACCGTGCGCTTCACCCCATAACACGGTGCCTGACCAGTCACATGCTCCCCACGATAAGCACGGGGAGTTGGCTCAGGTCTAAACTCAGAGTCCGCCAATCTCCCCGTGTGCCCCCCCCAAAAATGTTTGGAGCTGCCTCTCGGGCTTCCGTGACCGGGTCTTGTCCTCTGCCATTCTCTCCTCCCCGGTTCAACTCGTCCTCCAGGTTGGCGCACGCTGCTTGGTCTTCTTGTGGTGGGTAATTCTGTCACGCTCGCTATCCTCAAACTCCCTGTCATAGATCAACCAAGGCGCAGCGTGCATGTCGTTCCACATCGTTTAATCGGAGTGAAAAACTTAACCAACAAAACAAACAGGTAAACAGCAAAGACCGTGACGCAACCGAGGTGCACACAAACACACACAGAAAAATAATAATTACCCACATATTAGGTGGGAAAAAAGGCTGCCTAAGTATGATTCTCAATCAGAGACAACGATAGACAGCTGTCCCTGATTGAGAACCATACCCGGCCAAAACATAGAAATACAGAAACCTAGAAAACAAAACATAGAATGCCCACCCCACATCAAACCCTGACCTAACCAAATAGAGAAATAAAACGGTTCTCTAAGGTCAGGGCGTAACACTTGTGTATTTTTTAAATTGAATTTTAAAGAATCAATTGCAGTTAAGGCAGAATTACAAAATCAGCAAGAAAAGAAAACATGGATAAACAAAAAACACACTGGGAACAGGACCAAGAAACACACTGGGAACAGGACCAAGAAACACAACGACGGGCAGTGCAGGCACAGTTTTATTTGTATTTATCTAACTAGGCAACAAATTCTTATTTTACAATGACAGCCTTCCCCGGCCAAACCTTCCCCTACCCTGGCCAAACCTTCCCCTACCCCGGCCAAACCTTCCCCTAACCCGGACAACGCTGGGCCAATTGTGCGCTGCCCTATGGGACTACCGATCACAGCCAGTTGTGATACAGCCCGGGATCAAACCAGGGTCTGTAGTGACACCTCTAGCACTGAGAAGCAGTGCCTTAGACCGCTGCGCCACCCAGGAGAGTTAGCAAGCCAAAGAATGCAGGCTGAATACAACAACACGTTGTCCTGATGGAAGACCCACAACCTTCAACAGAAATACCGTTTTTAGATACTGGGTTGATCATTGCACTCCAAAACACCTTGGTATCGGTCCAACTTTATGATGTCTTGTACATGTTCAAGGTCCCAAGTAGCAAAGCAATTCCACAGCATTAACAAACCTCCCCTATGTTTGATTCTAGGGAATGTGTTTTTTTCTTTGAAGTTGCTCTCCTTTGAAGGTTGTAGGTCATCCAGCAGGACAATGACTTATGACACACATCCAAAAGCACCCAGGAATGGTACAAGAAGAAATACTGGACTGTTCAAATCCCATTTTATTGGTCATTTCTGGAAGTATTCACACCCCTTGACTTTTTCCACATGTTATGTTACAGCCTGAATTGAAAAAGGCTTAAATTGAGATTTTGTGTCAGTGGCATACACACAATACCCCATAATGTCACAGTGGAATTATATGGAATTATGTATTTATTTATTTTCACAGTAGAATTCTGATGTTTTATACTTCTGAAGTTATTTAGGCTTGCCATAACAAAGGGGTTGAAAACTTATTGACTGAAGACATTTCAGCTTTTATTCAGTTGTAAAAATACATAATTCCATATAATTCCACATCAATTGTGCAATAATAGTGTTCAACATGATTTTTGAATGACACACATACAGTTACCAGGGAGGTTTTCCAATGCCTAGCATAAATGGGTACTTATTGGTGGGCATTGAATATCCCGTTGAGCATGGTGAAGTTATTAATTACACTTCGGATGGTGTATCAATACACCCAGTTGCTACAAAGATACAGGAGTCCTTCCTAACTCAGTTGCCGGAGAGGAAGGAAACCGCTTAGGGATTTTACCATGAGGCCAATGGTGACTTTAAAAGAGTTACAGAGTTTAATGGCTGTGATAGGAGAAAACTGAGGATGGATCATCATTGTAGTTACTCCACAATACTAACCTCAGTGACAGAGTGAAAAGAAGGAAGCCTGTACAGAATAAAAAAATATTCCAAAACATGCATCCTGTTTTCAATAAGGCACTAAAGTAAAACAGCAAAAAACTGTATGTCCTAAATACAAAGCGTTACGTTTGGGGCAAATCTAACACATCACTGAGTACCACTCTTCATATTTTCAAGCATGGTAATTTTGATGGATATTTTATTAGCTGTTGCGAAAGCAGCAGAAAAAAGTTGGTGGTGGCTGCATCATGTTATGGGTATGCTTGTCATTGGACTAGGGAGTTTTTTAGTATAAAAATAAATGGAATAGAGCTAAGCACAGGCAAAATCCTAGAGGAAAACCTGGTTCAGTCTGCTTTCCACCAGACACTGGGAAATGAATTCACCTTTCAGCAAGAGAAAAAAAACACAAGGCAAAATATACACTGGAGTTGCTTACTAAGACGACATTGAATGTTCCTGAGTGGCCTAGTTGCAGGTTTGACTTAAATCGTCTTGAAAATCTACGACAAGACATGAAAATGGCTGTCTAGCAATGATCAACAACCAATTTGACAGCGTTAAGAATTTTTTAAATAATAATGTACCAACATTGTACAATCCAGGTGTGCAAAGCTGTTTACATCTTTCCCCGCTACTGAACGGACAAGTGTGTTTGTAACGCAGGATGGAGGAGAGCCTGTCTATCGTCAGATATTTTTTTTTTACTTTTTCCTCAACTTGTTTCTCTAACCTTATAGCAAGTCAAGTTAGTTGTACTGCAATGCAGCTAGCTAGCTAAAAGCTAGGCTAGGTTGAAGATACCATTGTGGCTAGCTTGACTTGCAGGGGATGTGACTACTTATGTAAATTAGATATTTCTGTATTTCGTTTTCAATCAATTTGCCTATTTCTAAAAACATGTTTTCACATTGTCATTATAGGGTATTGTGTGTAGATGGGTGAGCTTTTTTTTTTTAATTTAATCTATTTTGAATTCAGGCTGTAACACAACTAAATGTGGAATAAGTCAAGGGGTATGAATACTTTCTGAAGGAACTGTACACTCTTTGACTGTCCCCATAGGAGAACCCTTTTTGGTTCCAGGTAGAATCATTTTTGGTTCTAGGTAGAACTCTTTTTGGTTCTAGGTAGAACTCTTTTTGGTTTCATGTTCCACAGAGATGCTGGCCCATTTTGACTCCAATGCTTCCCACAGTTGTGTCAAGTTGGCTGGTTGTGGATCTCTACTCCGAATATCTCGTTCCATCTCCTCTAACAGATCCTCAATATCTGGTGACTGGGCAGGCCACTGCAGTAAGCCAAATTCACTGTCATGATTGTGGAACCATTCCTGGACAATCCTAGCCTTGTGGCATGGGGCATTATCCTGCTGAAAAAACACATTTGCATATGGTTTCACTGCATGAAGGGATGCACCTGATTGGCAATGATGTTCAGATATCTTGTGGCATTCAAACATTGCTCCACTTTTATCATGTGGCCCAATGTGTGCCATGAAAACACACCCACACATCACCACCACCAGCCTGCAATGTTGACATGCGGCATGATAGATACACGTACTCATGTGGTTCTCCATACCCTAGTCCTCCCATCGTTGTAAAACAGCAGGAACCGGGATTCTTCAGACCAGGCAATGTTTTTCCAATTCTCCAGTGTCCAGTGTTTTAGTTCCAAGGCCAATGTAACCACAGTTTCTTGTTTTTTTGCTGAAAGAAGTGATGATCTGTAGGGTCGTCGGCTGTCATACCCCATTTGTGTCAAGATACGACGAGTTGTGCATTCTTTTATGGGTCTTTGGACACCAATGTTGTACTGGACTGTCAGTTGACTAACTGTAGCCCATCTGTTGCTCTGCACAATTTGTGTCAGCTTTCTTTGTCCTCTTTCATCAATTACCCATTTTTGGCTGGATGTTCTTTGGGTGATGGTCCATTCTTGATACACACGGGAAACTCTTGAGGGTGAAAATCCCACATGCTGGCCCATGTTGACACCAATGCTTCCCCCAGTTGTCTCAAGTTGGCTGGATGTCCTTTGGGTGGGGGACCATTCTCGATACAAACGGGAAACTGTTGAGAGTGAAAAACCCAGCAGTTTGATACTTTTTATTTAACACTTATTTGACTGAGACATTCTTATTAACACTATGACCAGGGGAATAGTTACAGGGGAAAGGAGGGGGGGATGAATGAGCCAATTGGGCAAGACAAAAGATTGAAGTGTCTTTGACAGGGATGTGGTAGTAGGTGCCAGGCGCACCGGTTTGTGTCAAGAACTGCAACGCTTTGGGGAAACTGTTGAGCGTGAAAAACCCAGCAGTGTTGCAGTTCTGATACAAACCGGTGCGCCTGGCACCTACTACCATATCCCTGTCAAAGACACTTAAATATTTTGTCTTGCCCAATTGCCTCATTCATACCCCCTCCTTTCCCCCTCTGAATGGCACACATACACAATCCATGTCTCAAGGCGTATAAATCCTTCTTTAACCCGTCTCCTCCCCTTCATCTACACTGATTGAAGTAGATTTAACAAGTGACATCAATAAGGGACCATAGCTTTCACCTGAATTCACCTGGTCAGTCTATGTCATGGATTTGAGGCTGTTCTGAGGGCAAAAAGTGGTGCAACTCAATATTAGGAAGGTGTTCCTAATGTTTTGTCCACAGTGTAAATGTATATAATGGTGTGTGTATAGACAGTGTGGACAGTATATGAATAGGAAATGTGTGTACAGCCGTAGTTATATAGGATGAGCCATGACTAGAATACAGTATATATATATATATATATATATATGAAGTGCGTAGTGACCAGCAGTCTCTAAGGTGCAAGGTGCAAGGTAGAGTATTGGGTGGTAGCCAGCTTGTAACAGTGATTAAGTTCAGTGCAGGGTACTGGGCGGAGACCTTGTAGTGGTGACTATTTAACAAGGTAGAGTATCGGGTGGTAGCCAGCTTGTAACAGTGATTAAGTTCAGTGCAGGGTACTGGGCGGAGACCTTGTAGTGGTGACTATTTAACAAGGTAGAGTATCGGGTGGTAGCCAGCTTGTAACAGTGATTAAGTTCAGTGCAGGGTACTGGGCGGAGACCTTGTAGTGGTGACTATTTAACAGTCTGTTGGCCTGGAGATAGAAGCTGTTTTTCTGTCTCTCGGTCCCAGCTTTGATGCACCTACTGTCTCCGCCTTCTAGATAATAGTGGGGTGAACAGGCCGTGGTTCGGGTGGCTGAGGTCCTTGATGATCTTCTTGGCCTTCCTGTGACACCAGGTGCTGTAGATATCCTGGAGGGCAGGAAGTGTGCTCGCGGTGATGCGCTGGACTGAGCGCACCACCCTCAGGAGAGCCCTGAGGGTGGTACGGCAATTGCAGACGGTGCAATGGCCGTACCAGGCGGTGATACAGCCCGACAGGATACTCTCAATGGTGCATCTGTAGAAGTTAATGAGGGTCTTAGGGGCAAAGCCGATTTTCCTCACCATCCTGAAGTTGAAGAGGGCTGTTGCCAGCGAACTAATACACAAAACGACCCCGGATTCAAAATTGTTCTATTTAAATGATTATACAAATATCTTGCAACCAATATAATGATATATATATGGTGGATACAACCATCCCAGCTCTGCAGATTTTGCTGCGAAGAACCAGAATCATTAGATAATTTGTGTTGGTACTGTCCATATACAGTATAGCTTGTTTTTGGTCGCAGGTTCAGGAATTGCTGAAGAATTGCAACATTTACCTGGCGCTAACTCTGCAAATAGCACTGCTGGGTGATTTGAAAAGTCATAGTCAATCGATCGCTAATATAATAATACTTTTAGCAAAAAAATTGATCTTGAGAAAAGAAAGGTTCAGAACTTTTGTGAAACATCACAGCACAGTTGAAAAATATATGGCAAATAGAAATCAAAACTGGATGGTGTTAAGAGATAGATGGGAGGGGTTGAGTGGAGCTGAAGGGTGTGACTAAAAACAACATGATAACTAATATAAAATATACTCTCCGTAAAACGTATATTGGTTCAGAGCCTTTGTGAAACAGCACAGTTAAAAATAGATGGCAAAAATACAAATATTGGCACTCTTGCACTTTTTTCAAGTCGCTCACAATTTTCCCTAAAAATAAGATGAAATTCATCAAATTCTTTATTTCACTGTTAATATTACAGAACCTTTGTTTTTGATTCAGAACTTAATATATCCATTTAAATCAGAAAATCAACAGAAATTACCTTTAAGCTCATCCATGAGGTGACCAACAGGTCACAGGCTGAGAGCCAGACTTCAATCGTAACATCATACGAGCTCTACAACCAGCCAGGCTTTCAGATTCCTTATTCACTGACCATTATTGACACAACAGGGTTCGGAGACACCAGAGGGGTGGTGGAGAAAGTACTCAATTGTCATACTTGAGAAAAAGTCAAAAGTCAAAGTAAATGCTATACATCAAATTCCTTATATTAAGCAAACAAGACTGCACAATGATTATTATTATTACTTTTTTTTTTTTACGGACAGCTAGGGGCACACACAGACATAATTTACAAACACAGTATTTGTGTTAGGTGAGTCTGCCAGATCAGAGGCAGTAGGGGTGATGCAGTATTATTGATAGGTGCGTGAATTGGACCATAATTCCGTCCTGCCTGAGCATTTGAAATGTAACGAGTACTTTTTAGTGTCAGGGGAAATGTATGGGTGTAAAAAAGTACATATTTTCTTTAGGAATGTAGTGGAGTAAAAGTAAAAGTTGTCAAAAATATAAATAATAAAGTGAAGTACAGATACCCCACAAACCTACTTTAGTAGTAGTAGTACTTTTACTTAAAGGATAACTTCACCCAAAAACTATCTTTTTGTATTTGTTTCATTAGTCCTTTATTGACGTAGTCCCAAAATGTTTTGCTTGTCAGCAATCAAGTTATGTAACTTTCAAAATACATAAATCATCCCCGTATGATGCATTTTGCGTAATTTGATGCTGCCTAGCTCTCATGCTAGAAAAGGTTGGAGACCGCTGCTTTGACCCAAATACAATGCTTTGGGTTTTAGATGTGTTCAAGACCAGTTTATTGTTAATGACCCATTCTGACACTGACTGCAACTCCTTGCTAAGAGTCTCAGTGAGCTCACTGGCTGTAGGTGCTGATGTGTAGACTGTGCAATCATCAGCACACTATAGTCTTTTTTTTCTTCTATATAATATACAGTAATTTTAGCTTCTTGTAAGACAAATAGCAAATAATTTGTCAAAATAGAGAAGAGGCAACTGCCCTGAGGGATACCGCACTGTACATATGATGTTAGAGAAGCTTCCATTGAACAATACTCTGAGTTCTATTGGATAAGTAACTCTGCAATCATGTGATGTCAGGTGATGTAAAGCCATAACAAGTGAGTTTTTTTCAATAACAAATTATGATCAATAACGTCAAAGGCTGCACTGAAATCTAACAATTACAGCTCCAGCTATCATCTTGTTATTCATTTATTTTAGCCAATCATCAGTCCGTGCATCAGTCAATGCAGTAGAAGTTGAGCACCCTTCCCTATACGCATGCTGAGAGTGAATAATTAACTTGTTCTTTAAAAAACATCATTATATTTGTTAAAAGACAATTCTCTCCATCAGTTTACTAAGAACAGGCAGAAAAATAATTGGGCAGCTGTTAGAGCCAGCAAAGGGTGCTTTACTATTTTTTGGGGTAGTGGAATTATTTGAGCTTTCTTCCACACCTGTGGACATACGCTCCTTTAGGTTTTGGTTAAAAGACATGGCAAATAGGGGTGGCAATACATTCTGCTACCATTCTCATAGTTTCCCATCTAGGTTGTCTATACCTGGTGGCTTACAGTGCATTTGGAAAGTATTCAGACCCATTTGACTTTTTCCAAATTTTGTTACGTTACAGCCTTATTCTATCTATACACAATAACCCATAATGACAAAGCAAAAACAGGTTTTTAGTTTTAAGTTTTAGGGGGTATTGTGTGTAGATTGATGAGGGAAAAAAATATTTAATCTATTTTAGAATAAGGCTGTAACGTAACAAAATGTGGAAAAAGTCAAGGGGTCTGAATACTTTACGAATGCACTGTATCATTATTGATGGACAACGACCTTTTTTCCACACAAACTTGTCCAAATTCAAAACGGCAATCCTTCTCTTCCATTATTAGATATTTAAATCACATCAAATTGTATTTGTCACATGCGCCAAATACCTTACCGTAAAATGCTTACATTCAAGCCCTTGACCAACAATGCATTTCAAGAAATAGAGTTAAGAAAATATTTACTAAATAAACTGAAGTGATAAAAATAAAAAATAATAATTGCATAACAATAACGAGGCTATATGCGGGGGTACCGGTACCGAGTCAATGTGCGGGGGTACAGGTTAGTCGAGGTCATTGTAAAGTGACTACGCATAGATAATAAACAGCGAGTAGCAGCAGTGTTAAAACAAAGGGGTTGTGACAAAAGCCAAAAAGGATCTGCCCACTCCATCAAGAAGTGAGGACAACAACACAGGGCATCCATGGGACCTCTTGGAACCATGGACTACACCTGCAGAAACTGGACAACAGGGGGAAGCAGAAGAGATACCCATCATAGACGTCTCACTGCTGACTCTGGACACACCACCTCCAGTGGAAGAAACAACCAGCTGGTATCATCAAGTAGAATCAGCCAGCAGCAACACAGAAGCAGCAATGTGGGCAGCAGTGTTGCATGACCTAGATTTGGAACAGAAAGCTTGAGTTATAGCTGTGGAGCACTAACTGAGGTCTAAAATTGAGCGAAATAGTCTAAGGTTTAGACAGAGGCCCAGCACCTTGGAAACCCCCCTGTAAAAAAAGGTATATAAAGAGAACAGAGATCATGAGAGAACTATGATTACTCACTGACATATGAGACAGACTTCATATGAGAATCATCATAGGTACATTTACTATTTTTTTTTATTTTTTATTTTTTTATTTAACCTTTATTTAACTAGGCATGTCAGTTAAGAACAAATTCTTATTTACAATGACGGCCTAGGAACAGTGGGTTAACTGCCTTGTTCAGGGGCAGAACGACAGATTTTTACCTTGTCAGCTCGGGGATTTGATATAGCAACCTTTCAGTTACAAGTCCAACACTCTAACCACTAGGCCACCTGCCGCCACACTATACACTTTGTTGGACTAGTACAATATTTGAGAATCGGATAATTTTGCCTAAGTACTTTATTGGGTCACTATCTGCCTGGTTGAACGTTGTGAAGCCAAGACTGCGTCACTGAAACACAGGGGTCTAGACACCCCTTGATCACAGACAAAGCGGTGACCACACAGTGAGACATCAGGTACAGAAGTGATTAGCAATACAAGGAAACAGCCAAATACCAGTTCCAATATATTGAGTCTATACACAGGGTTGGAAGTGAATAGTATTAAAATATTGGAATTCGGAATCTAGCATTATTGCTGTGAGAATACCAATTACAGGAAAGTGACCAAGGGGCTGAGCATTTAAGGTAATTGAACTATTTTACTATTTAGTAAATATTGTTAGAAGTGTTAACGCATTTAAGGATTTGCAATATTATCTGGCATAGCATAACGCATTTAGGATTGATTGAGCATTATTGATGTATTAGAACTGTATAACCATTTAACTGTAATATCATGTGTAAGACAAAAAACAGAGTGACTGAATAAAAGCTGGAAACTTTGACAACTAGGCCAGGATAGCTATCCGGAGAGAAAACGCCTTTGACACTCTCGCTAAACGGAAAGTGACCTTGGCTATAGGTTAAAGTGATAGCACTAAAGAATAATTCATTGTGTGGACAATAATATATCTTTGGAAAAGTCAAACATATAACAATACTAGTTTCCAAGTGACTACTAGCTGACGAGCATAATAACTAACAGAAGTTTAGTTATTAGGTATTGGTATACAAGAGAGGAAGAGACGAGTTAAGGGAGTATAGGATGAATCTATAAACATAAAGTAATAATGTACTCATCTATCCAAGGCCCCACACTAGACCGGGGAAATAAGGGAGTGACAACGTGAATGAAGGAACAAACCCAACTCACGCGAAGGGCCACTAAGAATAAATAGAAGGGTTGGTAGAGCTGCACGGCTAGGCCCTTGTGGCACCGAAGTAACTAAAATCCTAAAGTACTCTGTCTAGCCAGAGCACGGGATAGAGGCTTTTGCTGCAGGCGACGGGCAAAAGTCAGCACCGTGACACTTGGCGCCCAACGTGGGGCCCGATAGAAGAGTTAAAAAGCGATTAAGTAACAGAACCTATACGACCTATGAGTTAGAGTCTACTCTTTTGAGGAAAATCCCTGAGGAATAAGAAAGTACTATAGAATTTATAACTAAATAGGATATCTAAATAAAATCTCAAGGTGGAGAGCAATGGCGAGTTAGAGTCTACTCTTTGTGAAAAAAATCCCTGAGGAATAAGAAAGTACTATAGAGTTTATAACTAAATAGGAAATCTTATACGACCTAGAAATAATTTAATAAGTGTTGTATGCCCTGGGTCCCGGGAATTTCCCGCGAAGACTGATCACCTTCGCTGAGAATTGTTGGGACAGGCAGAATTTAATTATAAAATAATTGAGAACGGTGCTTATTATGGCAGCAGCACTCGACCTAGGAGAGGCAACGCTGGCACAAATTGCTGCCCAGGCCGGTAGTCTGGAGCAGGAAAGGGAACTTAGGGCACAGGGTAATCTACCAGACTGTAGATTTGCTGTATGTGTACCAGGTTATGAATGGAAAGATCTAACACGAAATGAGCAGTTAGCAGTAAAATAAATGGTCGGGTGGAAAGGCAGACAGAACTTCTGGGAGGATAAAAACTTTGTAAAAAGAAATATTGCCCCCAGCGACCTAATGGTAGGCCAAGTAAATGACTGGGCCGTAATAAAAGTACTGCCGATCGAGGGAGAGAGTAAGGGAAACTTTAACCTCAAAATGGGGTGTGTGACACACCACCTGAGGAAATATTAGAAAGATATAGTAGGGATAATAAATTAATGTAGATAATGGGTCTCATACTATGCAACTTATATAAAATTATTGATGAGACTGAGTTAAGATTAACCCAGGTTATTGTTAGACAAAATACAGTGGACTCCCGAAAGAGAGATTTCATTAGTACAGAAAACATATGCTATATTTAGCAGTGTTTTGGCCTTAGCTAATCATTTGAAGGTTTGTCTTTAAATAGTAGAAAGATGACAAGAATATATGGCATCTGTTGTGACCCAGGATCATTGAGAGTATCGGTTTAATTAAGTTGAACTATATAATTATCTTATAGGTTACTACATAGAAATGTTGAGTTCTTTAAAATTCATTAGTGCAAACAGGGAGACAGTGAGACAGTCAGTCAGTCAATATTTGGAAACAGAAACCATATCTGGTACTGACAGTATTAGCTGCGGCAACAGGAAGCATATGCGGAAGCGAAAAAGGTTGGTGTTAAACCACAGCCATTGAAGCAGCAGCGAAGAGGAAGTTAAACATAGACATAACTACATTGAAAGAGCTGAGAAGGATAATGACCCAGCTA
This sequence comes from Salvelinus alpinus, assembly GCF_045679555.1. Lineage (NCBI taxonomy): Eukaryota > Metazoa > Chordata > Actinopteri > Salmoniformes > Salmonidae > Salvelinus > Salvelinus alpinus. The sequence continues at coordinate 36,532,023 of NC_092109.1, read as the reverse complement.
GAGACCTACTAGAGCAACTAGAAGGAAACGGCACTACGGGGGAATGGAACTTTATATGGAAACAGATAGTACAAAGAGAGGCTAGAGTAGCCAAGAGGCCCCCGCCAAAGGAGAAGAGAACCTATTGTCATTAACAGATGCAAAAGAGCTACACCGATTAGGGATGCTGAAAATGAACCACTTTAAACCGGTGGACATAGACAAACAAAAGCACAGAATTAAGGAAGCTACAGACCTACCAGAGGAATGTATAAATAAAATAATGGACGCACTTAACCACATTAAGGTGCAAAAGTACAAAAATGACTGTTGACAGTTGGGCCCGGAGTATGCTCACACCATCATTGGAGTACATAAGCCAGTGAAGCAAAGCATAAACAACCAGATGGGGCTTTATAGTTAAGAATAAAACTACAGGAGACACAGTAACTAAACAAAGCCGAATTATTACAGACACGGCCCAGAAAGCAGAAGTAATGGCCGTACTAGAATCACTCCTGCACTGCACAGGAGCCAACCTGAAAAGGGTAGAAGTGGTAACAGACAGCCACTACTGTGCACAAGCAATGACCTCGGACAAGAAGATTTGGCAGAATAATGGGTACAGAGGTGCCAAAAATAAGCCAATTCAATACGAGGGGGAATGGAGATAAAATGGACATAGTGGTAAGTCATCAAAAGGCTCACACTGCTGACTCAGCAGGTGCAGAAGCAGACTTTAACCGACTAGGAAACAGAGAAGTAGATGAACTAGTCCAGATGGGGCGAATAATTCTTTACAAACAGGAAAAAGATAAGCTAAAAGCACTTCATGAAGATTGGGGACATTTGGGTTCCCGGATATTCATGAAGAGGCTAAAAGATGAGGGCATATTACATACTAGAGAGGAAGTTCTAGATATATGCGCTCAATGTTCTACTTGCCAAGAACAAAAGGTTAGTAACCTAGGCAGAGTAGCGGGTCAACACATTAAATGCAGTACACCATGGAAGCAAATAACATTAGATACTATGGGTCCAATGAAAGTAGCTACTTCATTTGGACATAGGTATGCTATAGTTGCCGTGTGCATGGCTACAGGGTACTCAATAGTGCTCACCTCAAAATCATCCAATGCGTTGCCAGTATTGCAAATACTAAACCTTCTGACTCTTGCTCTAGGTCCATTCCCATTGTTAAGGACTGACAATGGGACCCAATATAAGAATAAGAGAGTGGAGGATTGGTGTGCCGAGCAGGGAGTCTCACACATATTCTCCCCCCTTATACTCCCCAAGCAAATGGTTGCGCGGAGAGAACAATTGGAAAGCTTAAAACAACACTGGGGTTGTGGAAAGCAGAAAAGGACTGGGGACCCAAGCTAGTACGAGCCTGTGTGGAGTTAAATCTGACTCCCACTGATACAGGACCCAGTCCTAGAGAATTGATGGGATTACCCAACATCAGCTCAGTGGTGGGAATAGCTAATGCGCAGTCTCTCCCTCTACCTTGTGTGTTACAGGTGGGAGATTGGATTAGGATTAAGAAACCACCAGGAGCTGACACCGGGGATAGAGTTATCCCGAAAAAATACGGAAAAAGGCAACAAATTGTAGAAATGATTAGTGCAAACACGGTCAAAGTAGACGGTGATATAACAGCCGATATAGCCCAGCTTAAGAAAGTATGTCCACCCAGGAGTTAATACCGGAGTGGATGCCCCTGTTGAACTGCAGGTCGGGACTGCAGGTGCGTCGCTCGGGAGACACCATTTGGGTGGCCTCACATGTAAGACATGAGGACCTGGCTAAGGTGGGGGTTATGGTGGCTTCCAACACTTGAGTGTTGTGGCATAAGAGTATGTGCCAGGACCCTGCGGGGTTAGGTTATATGAACACAGCACCTTGCGATGTCTGTGGAGAAGCCACAGGAGAGGTCCAGTATGAGGGACCCTGCAAATATGAGCATTAGACAAATAGCCACGGGAAATGACGGTGGTGAAGAAGGGGGACGACAAAGAGTTGGTCGAATCCTATGGTGTAGGAAATGCAGTAGGGAGGTATTCCCGGACTGCATGTTAGGTGCACAGGTGGTCACAAGAAACTGGGATCCTCACAAGTGTGTGTGTGCATGGACACACAGAGGGGTGCTGAGAGCGAAAGATTGCATGGAATGTAGGCACCAGCAAATTAAAGGAAAAACAGAACTACTAAAAGGGAGTTTACTCACCCCAGTAAGAATGGAAGATCCCCTATGGCCAGTAGAGCAGGGGCCATTTCAACAAGGAGAGGGAAAGAGCACTTATCAGAGTAGTGAACACTGGTTGGAAGAGAGAAAAATAGAACCAGTATCCCTCACGGGATATGGAATCCAACCAGGAGATCCAACTTGTTGGATGTTGGTGGATGGGAAATTCTCAAAATGGAATCCCAGGGAGTACCTCAGTCAACTGCTGCTAAACAGGCGTGACTGGGATCAGGACGATAGTTATGATATAGATAACAATCATGAGAGGAATGATCATCATGGGATGATGAGAAGGTGCTGGTGGGAAGGCACAAGCAGACCAGTTAGGGAGCTACACTGGGGAAGGCTAATGAGAAAAGAAAAAATAGTGTGCTGTGTGACCAGGCTCATGGAAGTGGAAGACACTGAGCCAGTGCAAGGAGACAAAAGGAAGAGGTACATGGTCAAGTTGCGGTGGCAGTTGTATATTGCCCAAGACCCAAAAACTAAGTTGGACTGCGTATATTCCTGCCATATGCTGGTGGACAGGAAGGCAGTTCCTGGAGAGGGAAGGGGTAGAAATGAAACTGCCCCTCCTGAGCCACACGGAAAACTGAGACAATTTATAAACCTATTAAAAAGAAAGACAACCGCTGCCATGCAAGACCCTGGAAAGGGTACGTCAGGGAAAAGGGACACAGGCCATATTAGGTCATAGTGCCAAGCGCTATAGTATTTGGATTAACCCTAGGGGCTATTTATGAGCAACAAGAAAAATAAGTATTAAAAGGCCTAGAAATAGAACAAGAGAGATGCCAGAGTAGCATCCCCACTTATAGAGCCTTTACTAAAAGAGGGGGAATACCAGTACAGTGCACCCCAATAAATAGGGCAGATTGCCCAGGATATCCATCGGTAAAATGAAAACAAAAATGGAATAATACCAACTGGAACGATACCTGGAACGAGAATAGCAATCTAGTGGTACTATGGAAATCAATAACTAACAACACCCTGCAAGGATGGCTAGTAAATATAACCCAAGGAGCGGTGTTAGTTAATCAAACTTGTGAAAATGGCCAATATATTAACTCTTATAAAGCGGGCCAATGGAAAGGGCAACTGGGAGATAGTAGCAACATAACAGAGATCAAATGTATTTATGATCAAGCTACTCATGGTCAGCCATGGACGAAGGTGGAGTGCCGCAGCACTAAGACTGCAATAAACCCCACGACCTGGCCTCTGACATTAAAAACTCTGTCTATTACCATGACACCCCGGAGCACAGCCACCTCAGAAAATAACATGAGCAGTGTGACTAATTTAACCACACCGACTGCTAGCACAACAGTAACCACAAGTGCTTCAAGACACAGTAGCACAGGAAACAGGCCTAGTGCGAGTACCTCAACTGACAGATCAGCGGAGGCACAAAAACAAACACAGGAAATCACAGAGACATTGAACGTGTTATGTGTTAAAGGCAGCGGGACCAAAGCGAAATATAGAATACGAAGAAACGTGAACCATAAGGCACGGAGCTCAGGAAACCCTGAGACTAATTGGCTAACAGATGTAGTCCTGTATTTGCACCCAGGTAATACCTCTTCGTGGGACAACAGAATGTTAGGAGGGAGCAATGGCATTATTTTACCGTATGCAAAAAATAGAACTTATAACTACCCAGGATTCATTAGCGACCCTATGGATAGATTCCACAGAATGGAGTATGGAGTGTGGGGATATGATATCCCCCACTCCGCAAGAACCGGAGAAAAAACAATAAAATATGCTACCACAGGGTGGGTATGTCTTACGACCCATAATAATTCAAACCCGGGAATGGCCTACCCGAGGTCAACCTCATGGACCACTCTAGACCTTCGAAGTTTGCAGGAAAACTATCAACCTAGTCTAGAGAGGGCGCAGGAAATGTGTGCTGAAGCTCCCCTATGGAACTGGGGACAAGAACCAAACAATATGTTCCATAGGAAAAAAGGGAAAACAGCACAACAATATTATGACCAATGGGTTAAACCCCCAGCAAATAAGACAGAAGCCTGGGCAAGATATCATTGTATTTCAGCCCATGGCATTCTAAAAGAGTCAGGGATCCCCCACTTTCATAGATGGTCAGGAGGGCATTATCCCTCACCCGGAATGTTGGGAGTAGCTCCAGCATTCGCAGGAAGAAACGAGGAAGCGAACCAACGACTGGTAGATTGGGCAAACATGAGGGGCGCGTGCACCTCTAGAAAGTTAGTTGGGGGAACCATTATGAGGAAAATCAGAGCACAAGATAGAATGGAACATGTGCATCAGTTTGGGTACAGTTTCCCACCCATAGGCAAAGTGCACGAGGATTCGTTCATTTGGATGTATGGGTTAACCCTACAAAAATGGAATATCACCGCAGGCAAAATGAGTAGAAAGGCCATAAAAGTGAACGAAACCGTAATTAGAGAAAATAAAGCTAGCAATACAGGCCCAGAAAGGGGTAGAGGGGCAAGCAAAGGAACCGGTTTTCCTTATAGAAGAAAGTAAGGAAGAACATGGAGGGGGAACAGGTTTGAAGATAAGGAGACTAAGAAGGTATACTCCAAGGCATAGACAGGGTAATCAGAGATCAAGAAAAGAAAGGAAAGAAAGAGAGAAAGAGAAAAGGAGGCAGTTAGTGAAAGGATGGCTTGGGCATAACTCAAAAGACAATAGCCCTAACGGGCTACTGGACGCAGGAGTTAGAAGACAGACAGCACAGGGGCCAGCCTGGACAACAGGGGGATGAATATGTATGAACTTTCCAATTTGTAAGTCGCTCTGGATAAGAGCGTCTGCTAAATGACTTAAATGTAAATGTAAATGTCCTATCTGGGCGCTAGAGGCAGCAGAGGAAAGGCAAGGTAAAACCAGACAAGGAGATGGATCAGATCATAAGGGCAAGGGACCTAACTGGTCCAAAATTGGAGAGCTTACTAGTTCAATAGTAAGGTGTGAGGCAGCAGCGGGAGATCTGAGAAGGGAGCTGACATATATCGGGGATGAACTTATAGGTATGGTAAACCCCAAGAGTAGGAAGGGCAAGAAGAAGGCCAAGAAAGGCAGGCGACAATAACAAAATGGTCTAACCCATCTTCCCTGAATTATAGGAATTAGAAGATTCAGAGGAGGAACAGATGTATGAGGAAACAAAAATCCTAGGAGGATGGTGTATGGCTAGGATGGAGACATTCGTTAAACATTGGCAGATAATCGATAGGCCTGACTTACATGACTGTTGCGAGGGGCATATGTTGTGTTGGGAGGATACCAGAGAACTAGACTTATGTGGAGGGTGTGCATTCAGTGTGAAAGGAACTTTGCACGGAAGGCTAAATTGGAGAGGAAGAGATTTGGAGAGTGTATGTTTCGGTTGTTTAGAGGAAGCCAGAGATTGGCCAAAAATGAGGATAATGGTAAAAAGAGGAATGGCCTGGGAAATGATCCAAGACAGAGAAGAGGCAAAGTTGAGGGTTGTGTATAATGGTAAAGAAATAGAATGGGACCGGAAAACAGGAAGGATAGGGTTATCAGGGCTAAACAATATATTACACAGGGTGGGACCAGGACCAGGGGAGGATGGAATCGTCGGTGCGCCCGTTGTTCTAGCATAACCACAGGAGAAATTACTAGAGACACAAGATATGGGAATAGGTTAGATAAATATTATTGTAAGGCTTGCTTTTGTAGTGCAGCATGTAATAGGCATAGGTACTGCACATATGCTGAAAATGAAACAGAGGACTGGCCCAAAGATGGGTCATATGCAAACATTATGTTGAACGGCAGATTAACCGCTAAATCAGTAACAAATGATGGTCAGTACCTCAAGAGTAGGTATTTTTTGAGGATGGAAGATGGAAAGGATGTTAGCTATGGCGTAGTACAGCGAATAGATGTTAGGGATACGCTATAAAGGAGTGTTCAGATCATGGAGGGGGTGTGACAAAAGCCAAAAAGGATCTGCCCACTCCATCAAGAAGTGAGGACAACAACACAGGGCATCCATGGGACCTCTTGGAACCATGGACTACACCTGCAGAAAGTGGACAACAGGGGGAAGCAGAAGAGATACCCATCATAGACTTCTCACTGCTGACTCTGGACACACCACCTCCAGTGGAAGAAACAACCAGCTGGTATCATCAAGTAGAATCAGCCCGCAGCAACACAGAAGCAGCAATGTGGGCAGCAGTGTTGCATGACCTAGATTTGGAACAGGAAGCTTGAGTTATAGCTGTGGAGCACTAACTGAGGTCTAAAATTGAGCGAAATAGTCTAAGGTTTAGACAGAGGCCCAGCACCTTGGAAACCCCCCTGTAAAAAAAAAGGTATATAAAGAGAACAGAGATCATGAGAGAACTATGATTACTCACTGATATATGAGACAGACTTCATATGGAGAATCATCATAGGTACATTTACTATTGCACTATACTCCTTTTGTTGGACTAGTACAATATTTGAGAATTGGATAATTTTGCCTAAGTACTTTATTGGGTCACTATCTGCCTGGTTGAACTTTGTGAAGCCAAGACTGTGTCACTGAAACACAGGGGTCTAGACACCCCTTGATCACAGACAAAGCGACGACCACACAGTGAGACATCAGGTACAGAAGTGATTAGCAATAAAAGGAAACAGCCAAATACCAGTTCCAATATATTGAGTCTATACACAGGGTTGGAAGTGAATAGTATTAAAATATTGGAATTCGGAATCTAGCATTATTGCTGTGAGAATACCAATTACAGGAAATTGACCAAGGGGCTGAGCATTTAAGGTAATTTAACTATTTTACTATTTAGTAAATATTGTTAGAAGTGTTAACGCATTTAAGGATTTGCAATATTATCTGGCATAGCATAACGCATTTAGGATTGATTGAGCATTATTGATGTATTAGTACTGTATAACCATTTAACTGTAATATCATGTGTAAGACAAAAAACAGAGTGACTGAATAAAAGCTGGAAACTTTGACAACTAGGCCAGGATAGCTATCCGGAGAGAAAACGCCTTTGACACTCTCGCTAAATGGAAAGTGACCTTGGCTATAGGTTAAAGTGATAGCACTAAAGAATAATTCATTGTGTGGACAATAATATATCTTTGGAAAAGTCAAACATATAACAATACTAGTTTCCAAGTGACTACTAGCTGACGAGCATAATAACTAACAGAAGTTTAGTTATTAGGTATTGGTATACAAGAGAGGAAGAGACGAGTTAAGGGAGTATAGGATGAATCTATAAACATAAAGTAATAAAGTACTCATCTATCCAAGGCCCCACACTAGACCGGGGAAATAAGGGAGTGACAACGTGAATGAAGGAAAAAACCCAACTCACGCGAAGGGCCACTAAGAATAAATAGAAGGGTTGGTAGAGCTGCACGGCTAGGCCCTCGTTACACCGAAGTAACTCAAATCCTAAAGTACTCTGCCTAGCCAGAGGACGGGATAGAGGCTTTTGCTGCAGGCGACGGGCAAAAGTCAGCACCGTGACAGGGTCAATGTAAATAGTCCGGATGGCCATTTGATTAATTGTTCAGCAGTTTTATGGCTTTGGATTAGAAGCTGTTGAGGAGCCTTTTGGTCCTAGACTTGGCGCTTCGGTACCGCTTGCCATGCGGTAGCAGAGAGAACAGTCTATGACTTGGGTGACTGGAGTCTTTGACAAGTTTTGGGGCCTTCCACTGACACTTATTTTTTTTGTTTAGTTTAGTCACAACATTTCTCAATTATTTGACCCTGCTGGTCATCTATGAACATCTATTGAACAACATGATTTATAATCATGTAATGTCGTCTAATACCTAGAAGGGATCAAAAGGGCCTTTATTTATTGGTTTACATACACAAAGCATCAAAACATGACGGAGATAATAGTTTGAATGTGCCGTCTGACTTGTGCAACCATAAATTGATTTAGCAGTCTCGACTTTCAGTCAACTGGGCCGAACCGAAGGTGATGTACTTCAGTCGAGACAAGCCACTCACTTCCTGGAATGTAGCTCCCTCTATGCTTCACCCAGGGGAATGCTACACAATAAGGGTAGGTCCCATGGTTGGGTAATTTGAGATCTGGGTCCTTTTGTATGAAGCATCTCAGTTGGAGTGATGATCTAGGATCTCAATTGAATTTCTGATTATAAACAAGATTACAATGGACAGAGGCGCCTGAGTCAAAAAATTGTGAAACAATAAAAAATATATAATTTTCTGCGCCGAAAACAACAGGAATACAACCTTACTTACAAGCCCTTAACCAACAATGAAGTTTTAAGAAAATACCTAAAAAAGTAAGAGATAAAAATAACAAATAATTAAAGAGCAGCAGTAAATAACAATAACGGGGCTACCAGTACAGAATCAATGTGCGGGGGCACCGGTGTACTTTTTAGATTCTCAATATCTTCACGTCACCAAATAATTGATTAAAGCACACTGTTTTACAATGAAGGTCTACAGTACGCCCAACAGTACTCTCTGGGGTAGCACCATGGTGTAGCCGGAGGATAGCTAGTTTCCGTCCTCCTTTGGGTACATTGACTTCACTACAAAAGCTAGGAGGATCATGGTTCTCACCCATTTCTATAGACTTACACAGTAATTATGACAACTTCCAGAGGACGTCCTCCAACCTATCAGAGCTATTGCAGTATGAGCTGACATGTAGTCGACCCAATCAAAGGATCAGAAAATGAATCTAGAAAGCACAAACTACAGCTAGCTAGCACTGCAGAAAATGTGGTAAGTAGTTGACTCAAAGACAGAGAAAGACAATAGTTGAACAATTTTGAATAAATCATTTTCTTAAAAAATGAAGGATAATCGAGAGGAGAGAGCTATCGATATTTCCTTGTATTTTTTCCCCCTTTCATGCGAATGCAGCTAGCTAGTTTAGCCTACTCGAACACCCGGCTCAAACAGAGGGATGCTATGTTAGCTAGCTGGCTATGGCTATCCAACACTGGAACTCTTCCAAGTCAAGGTAAGCTTTGGGTTTTATTCATTTATTGCCACCTGGGCCCGCCGGTGTAACTGCTAAACTGCTTACTGTACTCCATGATTGTACAAGGTTTATTAACGCATTAGTTCTAGTAGCTAGCTATGTTGACTATGATGTTAGGTGACAACGATGTGGGCTGTGTGTAGCGGTTAGCGTTTATGGTTTGGAAAGTTTTTTTTCACCTGGTCACAGACAACTGTTGTATTGTGCACTGAAGTCAACAAGTGAAGGGAAAAGGTGAGAGGAGGAGAGCGCGTAGATGCGAGAAGGAATTGTACAACATGCAAATGATCATGGTGTTTGTATGTGGCTGCTGTGAAAATTAAAGTAAAATGTGTTTGTGGTGATCAGGGGTGTATTCATTCTGCCGATTCTGTTGAAAAACGTTTATTAAACGATAGCAAACGGAGCGAAACGGAGATAAAAATACCTGAATTTGTCCAATAGAAACTAATGTTTGCAACTGTTGAACTAATGATTACACCCTATATCAGCTAGATGCAGACAAGAGTGTGCAAGGCGGTATTGAATGAGTCAATGTCTGTCACCTTGATTACTCAAATTTCTCTGGACCTGTTGTAAATGTTGTAAACTTTCATTCATAGGCTAGGTTGTAGTAACCTTGTGTTGAGTATAGGAAAAATTGTAGTAGTAGCCTAAACCTATCGATGTTACATTGAGCTGGGTAAATGGAATATGAATGACAGTCATCCAATATGCTGTAGTAGAAATAACGCCATGCTCATAAAAACAAAATAGTCCTCCGTCATCTTAAACGGCACCGACTGCCACCGTCCAACAGGTCATCGCGAGTTACCAGTACAGTAGCTCACAGCCCACCTATGAGTAGCTCACCAAACAATTCGGAAAGTACTTGCAATTCTCACAAGTATCAGACACAGCAAGCTCCCACCTACCAGCTATCTAATCAACAAAAAAATGACATTATCCCACCCCTGGTTAGCCACTATAGGCTTAGAAAGCCAAACCTAACACAATGTATGCCAAGTAAATTCAAGCAATATTGCCTGTGTCTGTTTGTGTGGTGCAGTCTTTGTCCATCACTCCATGTGTAGCCAGTTGATGTGATAACCGTCTTGTGGGTTGAAATAAATACTTTCCCAAAACCTTGTCAATTAAATGTTAACTGCAAAGTTGTCTTACCTGGCGGAAGTATATGATGAGTAAGTTTATCATCTGGATCTATTATTTGTTATTTGCAAACTTTGCCAGGAAATGAGCAACAGCAGTACAGAACCATCACTAGACCTGCACATTAGATGGCAAATTCCTCACCTACTAGATGTGCAATCAAAGGACTAGATGACCAATTAAAGGACTAGATGACCAAATAAAGGACAGTGAAATCTAAATGTGTTTCGTTTTCTTCCAGGCCTAAAAAAAAAAATGGTCTTCCGATGTGATTTAAGCATTGACATGGACTCAAAACATCACATTTCGTTGTTTCTCTATTAACAATTGTAATGTTTACAGTGAAAAACAACTCTAATACCAGGAAAAATATAACTGAGAAAACAATTTGGCAAATATAAAAACATAATTTTGGGGAAAAGAATCACAGATGTTATAGTACCCCCCTTAAAGTTGTTTTTTAACCGTTATTTTAGCAGGTATAATGACAGAAAACAGTGCACTACTGTCTTGTACACTTAAGGACCCAGGGAAGCAGAGAAGAATGTGCCTATTTGAAATCTAGCTCACAACACGTTGAAGTAGCTCTCATGCTAGAAAATGTTAAAGACCCCTGGTCTAGATTAATACCCCTGAGATGGGCTGTGAATACAGGCCCTGATGCATGCCCCTTTAAAAAATGTAGCTATTGTAGTCTTCAGATTAAAATGTATTTTTACAGTCCATTTCAGATTAAACTTAACTTGGATTTATTTACGAATTGCATTCGAATAGTGTAACTTCATAATCAACCATAATACAAATATTGGGTGTATCACAAAGCATGACCATCAAGCTGCCCAGCAAACCTTTAAAATCACCAATATTATTCTAGTTCAACACATTTTAAAGTGTAGCTTTATGGACGTGTAGTCACCATACCCATTGCAAAAACTTCACACATTGATACTTAGGAAGGTTCTCGCCAACTATGAGATCCTGTTTTGTGACATCACTCCCGTGTTGCCGGAAAGGAAAGAAGTAATTGCTCACCTGATATTGTTCCGAATTTAAAACTGGTCAATGGGGAGAACTGCTGGATGCAAAAGACAAAGCGACCCGTTTCTACGACTTTTATTACAAACTGTGCACAGGGAGACCAAAACGACACTTCTACAAGTATCGTAATAATCCTCTCCCTCAAGACGTAAAGCGGGCATATATACTCTTCCTCATCTGTTCGTCGTTTCATCCTTCCGTGCCTAGTTCCTTTGGGATTTTATAGACTATACATACAAATCATCCAAGTGCACAGAACATGTGATTAGATACCATAACCCCATAATAAACCTGCCCGACAGTCAGTGACCCTGAAGAGACATTACATCAATGATGTATTAAACAGATCATGCATCATACTTCTAATCATCGTGATTGGATACATATCTCAGCAGTATTTCGGCTACAAATTTCTCAGACATCCTAATCTCACAACAGTGTTCTAAAAACACCAGGAAGTCCAATTTTCACACGATAAAAACGACAACACTGCCCTTGGCGGTCCTTGTTTCTTCAGCAGTCTGACATCAATATTGAGTCTAACATTCGAATTAACTCAATTTAGCAGACACTGGCAGAACATAGATTTAACAAAAGGGATAGTGTCTACGGAAAGTATTCAGACCCCTTGACTTTTTCCACATTTTGCTACGTTACAGCCTTATTCAAAAAATGATTAAATATATTTTTCCCCTCAGCAATCCACACACATTACCCCATAAATGACAACGCGAAAACCAGCAGTAGCAACCAAATGTGGAATGTCAAGGTGTTTGAATATTCTGAAGGCACTGTACATGTTAAGTGCGTCAATAAATATTGGTTCTACACATGCATTTAAATATTACTTTTTGCATCTATCACTTTTCCGGCAGATACATTGACACCACACTACCAAGAGTTATATATTTTTTGTAGCTGCCTACATACCACAAACCGATGCTGTCTCTAAGACTGCAGTCAACGAGTTGTATACGGTCATAAATTAAACGGCTCATCCAGAAGGGGCGCCCAGGGGCCGGGGACCTTAATGCAGGCAAACTGAAATGCGTTACCCAATTGCTATTGCTAACTGTGTCACACGTGCAATAAGCGGGGGGAAAAAAACTTCACTCCATACAGATGGGTAGAAAACTCTCCCTCGGCCTCCATTTGGAAAATATGACCTCTATACGAGGTTTCGAATGCCCAAAAAAAAAAAGCCCGACACCAGCCACCCAAGTCATACTGTTCCGCTAATACACCAGCACACGAAGTCCAGGTTCAAATGGCTACATCCCCCAAGAATGCTAAACAAATGGCTACCTGGACTATTTGCATCGATCCCTTTAACGCTGCTTCCCAGCACCGTTTATTCATGCGTTGTCACTTTACCCTTACATACAAATCCCCATCTACCCTTCATTGATCAACAGACAAGTAAATTAGTGACATGATTAAGTTTATTTCAAGCTCGTAGCCAACAGGCTTCACCACAACGCTGATCGTCTGTCATTAAATCAACATTTGCTTCTGAAAACCCAGTGGTTTCCTTCTGCTGCAGCAACTGTGTTAAGACACCTGTGTCTTTGTAGTGAATGAGTTTGAGTCACCATCCAAAGCAAAAATTAACCATCCTTAACGGGATATTTAACAGCAGTTTTACCCCCTCCACCATTAGGTGGCCTTAGAAAACCTCCATGTCTGTTTGAATTTCTCACCTGACTTACTGACCTTACAGATAATTGCGTGGGGTAGAGATAAGGTAGTCATGCAAAAACATTTTTTAAAACGCTATGGCACACAGCAAGTCAATGCTAAATCTGAATTACTAGGCAAATTTTACTTGTAACTTTATAGGCTTCCATAACAAAAGGGTTAATACATAAAGTTCACATTTAAAATATATATATTTTTAAATATTCAACTGACACGGGGTATTGTGTGTAGGCCAGTGACAACTTCAACTTATTTCATGCTGTAACAAAATGTGGAATAGAGTCAAAGGGCGTGAACACGCTGAAGGCATATACAGTTATACTTCTTTAATAGGGTTAGGGTTAGTTTCACAGTATAACATTTACACAACTTATGTTCAGAAGTAAATGTCACCACTGAACAAAACTAAAATAGACAGAAAAGTGTCTTATAAATTGCGATCGGGTGAATGTGCACCTGAAAGGTAGGTGGGTGCTGAAATCAAGGGGCATCAAACAGCCGACGAGGAACACCTGAAATAAAATGGACTGCCATTAACTGAATCAAACAGGAAATTATCAAATGGTAAAGCGTGTACTAATGTCTCAGAAAACCGAATGTCACCACTACACAATCTGCCGGTAATTCCAGCTATTTCAGTTTAGTGTTCATCATAGAATAAATACGCAATTACTCCTTTCTCCAGCTGACCACAATGCAGCTTGTTGACAGGGTGAACAGCCTTACCCCAGTCTACATGTCCACTTCTGAGACTGCAGGGATGTTATGCGAAGGTAGCCTACATGAAAAGTAAAACCGTTTGAGTGAAAATGTACAATATCATAAGCAAATGAAAACTCATAATCAGTCATGTTCAGAAAACCGAATATCACCACTGTACAATCTGACGGTAATTCCAGCTATTTTCAGTTTAGGATTCATCACAACTAGACAGAGAAACAGAAGTGACCGGTGGGGTGTGCTTATGTACCTTTCACAGCGTTAGTTCAGTTCCACACCTGTTCAAACAATCAAAAGAGTCAAGATTTGAAAATGAATACAAACTAGGACCCCAATCAGTCTGTTAAGGACAAAACTAAAGTAGGAATGTAAAGTCACTGCCTGTCATGTTCAGAAAACCGAATATCACCACTGTACAATCTGACGGTAATTCCAGCTATTTTCAGTTTAGGATTCATCACAACCAGACAGCTAACCGAGAATGGGCCAGGTAAGGTGTAGACTGGGGTGGTCATGTACCTTTAAAGATGTCTCCACTCCATCCACATCCTTGATTCAGTTCCACACCTGTTCAAAACCAGCATAAAGCAACATTAGAAAAGGAACACAATCAAATGGAGTTCATTACAGTAAATTAAATACAATAGGAATTGAGAGTCACTGCCTGTCATGTTCAGAAAACCGAATATCACCACTGTACAATCTGACGGTAATTCCAGCTATTTTCAGTTTAGGATTCATCACAACTAGATTAGACAGCTACCCAGAGAATGGGACAGTTGAGGTGTAGACTTAAATGGGTGTTAGCCTGACCTTGGCAGATGGAGTCTCCATGCCATCAACTCATTGGGGCAGCGTCACACCTGTTAAATAACATAGGGGTTATGAAAATGAGTAAAATAAACTCCTCATTAGCAGTTCTAAGAAAACTACAGAATAGAAAATCACAGCCTGTCGTGTTCAGAAAACCGAATATCACCACTGTACAATCTGACGGTAATTCCAGCTATTTTCAGTTTAGGATTCATCACAACTAGACAGTTATCTATAGTTAGTGTCTCAAAGGATGGAGTGGGTGTGGTAGTCTTACCTTTTGAGGTGTTGTCTCCATCATTAAATAATTTGGGTGGAGTCTCCTGTTTAAAAACAATCATAGGGGTTATGAGAATCTATATAAGCAGTAACCATCTGTGCATGATGATCTAAGCAGCTTTGTGACTCAGTAGTTGAAATAAAGTCATCAGTTGTCGCATCAAACTCTTCCTATTCAAGCTTCATCACTGACAGAGCTGTGGCTACGGTGCCTCTGAACGAAGATTTGAACAGAGAACTAGATAAAGTTTTTCAAATTAAACTCGTACTCAATTTGCTATTGAATACATTACTAGTCAGGCCTAACTTCAAAAAATTTGTTTAACTTACTTGCCGTGTGTGTATGGCTTCATGTGTATGCTTCAGCCAGTGGCCATGAGGGAGTAGCCTCCCAAATCTAGAACAAAACATACAATTTCATCAAAGCATTGACTGGACAAGCATTTCAACAGTGTTAGCCAACTTAGAGAGAAATGCATCTATTGAGGTGGCTTTCATCGTTTATGGATCAGATGGCTAGCAAGCTAACCGTTTAGGAATCTTCGTCAGTTTCGCATCGGACGGCACTTCCTATATCGGTATCATCACATCCACAAACTGTCCAAATAAGCCACTTGTTACTAACTAACTTCTTCACCAAATCACACCAGCATGGTTGAAGATTCTATAATACCACCACTGTACTATTGACAGTAATTCCAGCTATTTCTTTGCTTAGGATTCATCACAACCAGACTGCCACAGAGAAGGGGACCATTGGGGTGTGTTAATGTAATGTACCTTTTCAGATGCCGCCACACCATCTTTGGTTCTGTTGCACACCTATTTAAACCCACCATAAGTAAATATTAGAATAGGAACACAATCAACCGCAGTTCATAAGGAACAGGAAATTGACTAGAGTATGAAAATTAAAGTCACTGCCTGTCATGTTCAGAAAACCGAATATCACCACTGTACAATCTGACGGTAATTCCAGCTATTTTCAGTTTAGGATTCATCACAATCAGACAGTTATAGTCAGTGTCTCAAAGGATGGAGTGGGTGTCGTAGTCTTACCTTTCCAGGTTAAGTCTCCTTGCAATCGAGTCATTCGGGCAGCGTCTGTTTAAAACAATCATAGGGGTTATGATAATCTATAAAAGCAATAACCTAAACTTTATTCAGGAGATAACTTGGCTGCTCAGAAGTAAGCTAAATAATGAATTCACTTTTTTCAGCAAACTCCTCTAATCAAGCTTTCGTCACTGAAAGTGCTGTGGCCATAGATAGTGACTATCCAATGAATTTATAATAATAGATAACAGTTAGTTGAAATTATAAACAAATCTTAGGTGTGCCATGTGTGGGGTTTTTATAAGGTTTTTGACATGCTTAACTAACTATTCTTATGCATTAAAGTTTGAATTGCTGACTCTTGTGAACCTGCATTTTCCATTTGTCTCTACTCTTACCAGTGCTGTCTAGCCATGAATATCAGCCTGAAATGTGTGTGTGTTAAAGAGAGCGCTGTACTGTATGAAATATGTGTGTGTATGCAACAAATGTATCAGTAGTGTGGGCGCTGTACTATGTGACCGAGACTGTGCTAATCTTAGAGACACAGGAGGGGGGTGAATCAGGAGACTGCTGAATAGACAATAACAGATAAACTATACACACGAAAAACATGTGAGGTTCTGAGTTATGCACTATAACCCAATACTATAACAAACGTGATTAGCAACTATATCATATGTGATTGAATATTGTATTGTATGTGATTGAATACTATAACAAACGTGATTAGCAACTATATCATATGTGATTGAATATTGTATTGTATGTGATTGAATACTATAACAAATGTGATTTGATATTGACAAACTGTTTGAGCGCCTGGATGTCTGTGTGTGTGTGTGCTGGAAGTAACAGTTAGCTCAGATAAGAAGCTGGGAAGCTGTAGTTAGCCTTGAGCGAGAACAGAGGACAATGCATACAGGTGCAGATATCTCAGACAATGTTATAAAACTGTCTGACCTCAGTCTTTGGGGTGAAGGAGCGTAATCTACACAGCAACAGTATCGGGACATCATATGCGCTAAGGGGCCAGGACTGGCTTAAGGTGCCAACATCAACGATAGGCTGGGTGAGTCTAAACCACGCCCAGTCTCAGTCTAAACCACGCCCAGTCTCACGAGTATAAAATATTATCTTTGTCAGAAACAAATCAGTTCTCTGTCTTATCCTGCGTGATGAAACATTGAACCCGTATATACGGAAATTGTATTTGCCATTTATTAACTTTTGAATTAAACAATTATTTTAACCAAGTTCAGGTGTTCCTATCTCAGTTGAACTTTCGCAACCCTAACACATGGAATAGCCAACCAGACAATAGTCAGGCCTAGCTAGCGGGTAAAATTCCAGTTGAATTTACCTGCCATGTGCGCAGACATTGGCGTGTCCGGCTTCAGTTCAGTCCACATAGGCCAGGTAGACAACTAGAACAAAATGTAAAATGTGTTAATACATTTGGACAAGCATTTTAAATTGTGTTAGCAAAACGAGGGCACTGCGTCTGGTGGTGGTAACTGGCTGGTTTTCCGTGCTCGTGGATCAGATGGCTAGCTAGTAAGCTAGCTAACCGTTTAGGAATCTTCGTCAGTTTCGCATCGGACGGCACTTCCTATATCGGTATCATCACATCCATAAACTAACAAAATAAACCACTTGTTAACTCGAATGCATTAGCAGCAAGCTAACTAATTAATATCCTTGCATATAGACTTACCCCGGCATGGTTTCAAAACGTTGAGAGGTCCCCACGTGCATGGTTCTGCAAGTCCCCATGCTCCAAGGTAGCTACTGTTAACTACTTAACTAATAACTAGGGCAGGAGCAAGGCAAGACTCAAGTGGCAGCACTATACCAATAACTTGATACTAAAAAGCATTTCTGTCATATCAACTTCAATAATGCAGAGGACGTTCTGCTTCAGCAAGTCAACCACAGGACTCATCGGTGAGGCGGAGGCGAGAGAGAGAGAATAACCGTCGCCAGTCAGGTATTTATAGTGCACCGGTGACGTACACCACAAATGCAGTCGGCTGAAGTTTACGTAAGGCACAACGCTGGTAGGACGTCATCCAATGTGTGTGTTCCCTTCCCAACCAATCACTGCACACTTTACCAAAAGTCGTGTCAAGCGTGAGAATAATGAATATAAACATTTTATTCCAACTACTTTAGAGTGAAGCAGAGATAAGCATTGGTTAAACCTTCATCATATCAGCTGTCCCAAATAGTATGTCAATGTCTTTTACTTGTATGTGGGTAAAATGAAATCATCAATCATTAAAAAAAAATGTTTTAAATGGAAATATTGTACTTTTATTTGTCGTTGATATAGGCTATTAAAGGGATTTGATTGTTGTATATGAAGTTCAAAATGTGCATACTTAAAATGTTTCACACAAGGCTAGCGCGTACTTCAGGACAGCTCACCCGCGCCTAGCTCTGGTCCAGGGCGTAGTACGTGTTCCTTAATCATGTAAGAACGGGCACTACGCCCTGGACTAGAGCTAACCCACTCATTGGGAGCCTTCTGGAGAGGGTTGAGCTAAAACGGAGGTCCATAATTTGAGTCATCTGTTTCCACTGCTGAGTTCGCAGCTCTGGTCTGCTGCTCGCTAGCTGTCTTCGGGTGGATGTAGGCAGCCCTAGGGGACTTTCTGTTAGTGAAAAATACATAATGTGAGTTTAGTAGAATATATAGTGTTCTACCGCAACCTATTGACGAATTGGAGTTTACTTTTCGCACTTTCAGTGCACTTGCAAGGTAAAATATTATTCTTTATAATTATATGATTTTCTATCATGCCAATGAAGCCTTGATGAAGCGATAGTCCATCTTCATGACAACACTATAATTTGAGTTTAGTTTATTTTCACCAATTCTACATGTTGCTTGGTTTTTAGCTGTGCTATAGATGGTCTGTAATCATGTTTTAGGAGATTACGATACCATGTTTTACTGCATAAGCTTTCCTTTTCATCGCTCCTTCATGATCTTAGATGAGTAAACTTAATAATATAATGTGTAAAAGCCTAGAATGGCAACGTGTTCAGTCCTTTGATCTGGCTGCATGTGATCGTAAAGTCAGGGAGACAAATAATGACATGTACGAGTCTCTACTTCCTTCCCCTTAGCAGGGTTTGTATTTGGTTGCTATAGTTGCCAGGTGAATGGACAAGGCTGAGTTGCCACGGTGACACTGTATACTTTTCCACCCGACAAAGCAAATCAGAGGGCCGATATGCGCCATGCAGGCAGTTTGTTAGTTTACTCTGATGTGCAGACAGCTGCCAGTGGTCTTTTGCATTGAGGCGTCAGCTAGGAGATTCAGGGGACACTTTTTCTGTTGGTGTCAGACTATAGATTAGGCTACACGTCAGGTTACACTAATGTTCAGTTATTCCTTCTCTTTCAGCTGTTTTCACGTTTAAACCGTTCCAGGGATAAACCCCTATTCACTCTACTCTACATCTGTATGTGAGAGAGAGAGATAGTGTTTCTGTGTATTTGTCCTGTCTGAGTGTGATTGTCTGCCTATGATTGTTTGAGCGTGTGCGACTGGGTCTCTTGTGTGTGTGATTGTTTGATTGTGTGCGCGTCTATGTATATCCATACCACCCCGTAACTTCCACTTGACGAACATGTTGCCACCTGTGAGGAGAGACCGCATCATCGCTCAGCTTCCAGAGGTGACACACACACACACACACACACACACACACACACACACACACACACACACACACACACACACACACACACACACACACACACACACACACACACACACACACACACACACACTGCGGTTCTTGTATGTGTTCACAATGGAATGTGTAGACTAGAGCAGGGATCATCAACTAGATACAGCCATTGGACGATATTTTTCTTGAGGGGATGGTTGGGACCTCAACATGATTACAAATCATTTGTAGACTGCAAATTGTCCGCAAGAAGCCCAAACAGATATAATATTTGACTAAAACATAATAATTTCAAAACTTTCTTCCATTTGTATATGATCACATGTCTATTATGCGTGGGAATACTTGGGAACAGATTTCACAAATTAAAATCAATTGGAGCTAATTTCCTGGTGTTTGTACAACATTTTTACGTCCAACAATAATAAAAAATAAAATAATAATATAATTATTGTAATTATTTTTGGATCAGAAAACATGGGGGAACAAATAAAACCACCAGGCTGCCAGTTGGGGAAACATGGCCTGGAGTCTTTTGTGTCACACGTACACACCACCTCAGATTCTAATCTAATAATGTGTCTCTGTAACACAGTGACGAACCCTTTCAGAGTTCTGGAACCCTGTACTGAAGCAGATGATTAGACAGTGCTGTGTGCTCATTTACGGGTTATTAGTCTGTTTCACACACCTAATGTTCTTAGTTTTGTTCAGGACTCGGTCACTGGCTCGTGCTAATGTGCCAGAATTGAAGAGATTCCATTCCACATCCCCACAAGGCAGTTGTCCTTCTAGCTTCTGATTTCTGTGTGATGCAAAGCTGATATACTTTCTTGAGTTGACATCTTGTTTAAACCTCTCTCTCTCTCTCTCTCTCTCTCTCTCTCTCTCTCTCTCTCTCTCTCTCTCTCTCTCTCTCTCTCTCTCTCTCTCTCTCTCTCTCTCTCTCTCTCTCTCTCTCTCTCTCTCTCTCTCTCTCTCTCTGTCTCTCTCTCTCTGTCTCTCTCTGCCTCTCTCTGTCTCTCTCTCTCTCTCTCTCTCTCTCTCTCTCTCTCTCTCTCTCTCTCTCTCTCTCTCTCTCTGCCTCTCTCTGTCTCTCTCTCTCTGTCTCTCTGTCTCTCTGTCTCTCTGCCTCTCTGTCTCTCTCTCTCTCTCTCTGCCTCCCTGTCTCTCTCTGTCTCTCTCTCTCTCACCTCTCTGTCTCTCTCTCTCTCACCTCTCTGTCTCTCTCTCTCTCGCTCTCTGTCTCTCTCTCTCTCTGTCTCTCTCTCTCTTTCTCTCTCTGTGTAGTGTTTTACCCCAGCCGCAGCGCTACACACTAAAGATGTCTTCCACTCGCAGGTCAAGGCTGCCTGTCAGGGGCAAAAGACGGGCGCAGTGGGGTGAGATGAACACACACACACACACACACACACACACACACACACACACACACACACACACACACACACACACACACACACACACACACACACACACACACACACACACACACACACACACACACACACATTTGTATATTATCAGTGTTTAACTGGACTGTTCTCTTTATGTGTCTGTAGCTTTAACATCGCCAAGGTGATTGTGGTAGGGGATGTGGCAGTTGGGAAGACATGTCTGCTCAGCAGGTAAGGAATCACTACAGTCTATGGCTGCATATGAAATGGCACCTTACTCCATATTTAGTTCACTACTTTTGAGAGAGTCCTATGGGCCATTTGGGAAACAGTCTATTACAGATCTTATCCCCCAGGGGGCACGCTGATCTCCCTCAGGATGTGTACTTGCCAATTAAAAATACTACTGACCATTTCACTTCCTGTTAGTCAGTTGTTGCCATGACACCCAGGAGAATCCACACACAGCAGAGCACCTGCCTCTTCTGAAAGCAGCAAAACTGTTACCCCTGCTCTCCCCAGCTTGGGATAATAGAGACTGATTGTTGACTAATTGATTGACTTGTGGGTTTGATTATTGGCATATTGAAGTAAGTTAGTTCAGTAATCAAATCTCCTGAAAAGTTGCTATTTATAGTCATAGCTTTGGGTACATGAAGAAGTATACAGTATGGTAAACTCTTAATGTCGTAATGTTTCCTCTCTATTCTATTCTGTTACTGTCCTGTTACTCTTCTGTTACTGTCCTGTTACTCTTCTGTTACTGTCCTGTTACTCTTCTGTTACTGTCCTGTTACTGTCATTTTACTCTTCTGTTACTATTCTGTTACTGTCCTGTTACTCTTCTGTTACTGTCCTGTTACTGTCATTTTACTATTCTGTTACTGTCCTGTTACTGTCTTGTTACCGTTGTGTTACTGTCCTGTTACTGTCATTTTACTCTTCTGTTACTATTCTGTTACTGTCCTGTTACTGTCTTGTTACCGTTGTGATACTGTCCTGTTAATGTTTTGTTGCTGTCATGTTACTGTCCTGTTACTGTCCTGTTACCGTTGTGTTACTGTCCTGTTACTGTCCTGTTACCGTCGTGTTACTGTCCTGTTACTGTCATAGTTATGTTACTGTTGTGTTAATGTCCTGTTACCGTCGTGTTACTGTCCTGTTACCGTTGTGTTACTGTACTGTTACTGTCCTGTTAATGTTTTGTTGCTGTCCTGTTACCGTTGTGTTACTGTACTGTTACTGTCCTGTTAATGTTTTGTTGCTGTCCTGTTACTGTCCTGTTACCGTTGTGTTACTGTCCTGTTACTGTCCTGTTACTGTCCTGTTACTGTACTGTTACTGTCCTGTTACTGTCCTGTTACTGTCCTGTTACCGTTGTGTTACTGTCCTGTTACTGGTCTGTTACCGTCGTGTTACTGTCCTGTTACTGTCCTGTTACCGTTGTGTTACTGTCCTGTTACTGCCCTGTTACCGTCGTGTTACTGTCGTGTTACTGTCCTGTTACCATTGTGTTACTGTCCTGTTACTGTCCTGTTAATGTTTTGTTGCTGTCATGTTACTGTCTTGTTACTGTCCTGTTTCCGTCCTGTTACTGTTGTGTTACTGTCCTATTGCTGTTCTGTTAACGTTTTGTTGCTGTCATGTTACTGTCCTGTTACTGTCCTGTTACTGTTCTGTTACCGTTGTGTTACTGTCCTGTTACTGTTCTGTTACTGTCCTGTTACTGTTCTGTTACCGTTGTGTTACTGTCCTGTTACTGTCCTGTTACTGTCCTGTTACTGTTCTGTTACTGTCCTGTTACTGTTCTGTTACCGTTGTGTTACTGTCCTGTTACTGTTCTGTTACCGTTGTGTTACTGTCCTGTTACTGTCCTGTTACCGTTGTGTTACTGTCCTGTTACTGTCCTGTTACAGTTGTGTTACCGTACTGTTACCGTTGTGTTACTGACCTGTTACTGTCCTGTTACCGTTGTGTTACTGTCCTGTTACCGTCCTGTTACCGTTGTGTTACTGTCCTGTTACTGTCCTGTTACCATTGTGTTACTGTCCTGTTACTGTTCTGTTACCGTTGTGTTACTGTCCTGTTACCGTTGTGTTACTGTCCTGTTACTGTTCTGTTACCGTTGTGTTACTGTCCTGTTACTGTTCTGTTACCGTTGTGTTACTGTCCTGTTACTGTTCTGTTACCGTTGTGTTACTGTCCTGTTACTGTTCTGTTACCGTTGTGTTACTGTCCTGTTACTGTTCTGTTACCGTTGTGTTACTGTCCTGTTACTGTTCTGTTACCGTTGTGTTACTGTCCTGTTACCGTTGTGTTACTGTCCTGTTACCGTCCTGTTACCGTCCTGTTACCGTTGTGTTACTGTCCTGTTACCGTCCTGTTACCGTTGTGTTACTGTCCTGTTACTGTTCTGTTACCGTTGTGTTACTGTCCTGTTACTGTTCTGTTACCGTTGTGTTACTGTCCTGTTACTGTTCTGTTACCGTTGTGTTACTGTCCTGTTACCGTCCTGTTACCGTTGTGTTACTGTCCTGTTACTGTTCTGTTAATGTTTTGTTGCTGTCCTGTTACCGTCCTGATACTGTCTATATATTACTCAGGTGCTGCGAGAACAGACGTTAGTCACCCAAGACAGGGACTGTAATAACGACATTGATTATGTTATATTCCACCCCCCCCCCCCTCTCTCTGTCTCTCCACAGGTTCTGTAAGGACTCTTTTGATAAGAACTATAAGGCCACCATCGGAGTGGATTTTGAGATGGAGCGGTTTGAAGTGTTGGGGGTGCCTTTCAGTTTACAGCTGTGAGTAGTACGCACACACACACACACACACACACACACTTCACACACTTCACATTCATCATCCTCACCCTTTCCTCATCAATTGTCGTCTGTTGCCTCTTGCTCTCTCTCCCTTTCTCTCTGTTTCTCTCTCTCTCTCTCTCTCTCTCTCAGATGGGACACAGCGGGTCAGGAGAGGTTCAAGTGCATCGCCTCCACATATTACAGAGGAGCACAAGGTACTAAAACAAACACACACGTATGTTATAGGAAGCCCTTAATAGATGTATTGTGGTGATGCCTGCAGCCTGTCTCTTCTCTAATGTGTGTTGTTCTCCTGGTTTCTCTCAAGCCATCATAGTGGTATTTGACCTGAGCTGTGTGACCTCTCTGGACAACGCCAGGTAAGAGATGCCAACATATTACATGTTGTTCACATCTGTAGCATCCAGATAGAATGGCTTTTCATCATAGTATCTCAGTATCAGTCAATTTCTATGTTAGACTACTTTATTGCATGTGATAGACATATTATGTGTCTGTACGCGCGTTCAGGCAGTGGCTGGAGGATGCTATGAAGGAGAACGATCCCTCCAGTGTTCTGCTGTTCCTGGTCGGAACCAAGAAGGACCTCAGTGTGAGTCTGATGGAAAAGATCCAACCTGACTAAAGACAGCACAAAGGATCTGTCATTGATTGATTTAAAGATGAAGTATTTCAAACTGTATCCCCCCCTCTCTCACTCAGTCTCCTGATCAGTTGGCCTACATGGAGCAGGAGGCCATTAGACTGTCAGAGGAGATCAGAGCAGAGTACTGGACTGTGTCTGCTAAGTCAGGTAGTGCTGGGAATACACACACAAACACAGACTCACACATAACATCCTCTGGTTTACTCCCTCGTGTCCCCCATCATATTCCATTCTATCTCTGTGTGTGTTTTGCTTTCTTCCTCCCCCAAACACACTCCCCTCCTCTCTCTCTTTCTCTCAGGGGAGAGTATCAGGGAGTTTTTCTTCCGGGTAGCGTCTCTAACCTTTGAGGCCAATGTGCTGGCAGAGCTCGAGAAGACTGGCTCCAGACGTGTTGGTGACATTATCAGTACGTTTATTTTATTACATGTAGGAGACAGTAGCAACGTCTTTCTGTTTACTCTCCTTTATTCTCACGTTATAGCAACATGTTTCCTGCAGGAATCACAGAGAGCACAGAAGAAGAGTACAAACCAACCAAGAGGAAAGCAACCTGCTGCTGATGGGGAAGGATACACTTCACACACAGGACAACACTACACAGGACAACACAGGACAACACAACACAGGACAACACTACACAGGACAACACAGGACAACACTACACAGAAAGACACAATACAGGACAACACAACAACACAACACAGCACAGGACAACACAACACATAACACTACACTACACAGGACAACACAACACATCACTACACAGGACAACACAACACATAACACTACACTACACAGGACAACACAACACATCACTACACAGGACAAAACAACACATAACACTACACTACACAGGACAACACAACACATCACTACACAGGACAACACAACACATAACACTACACTACACAGGACAACACAACACATCACTACACAGGACAACACAACACATAACACTACACTACACAGGACAACACAACACATCACTACACAGGACAACACAACACATAACACTACACTACACAGGACAACACAACACATAACACTACACTACACAGGACAACACAACACATAACACTACACTACACAGGACAACACATCACTACACAGGACAACACAACACATAACACTACACTACACAGGACAACACAACACATAACACTACACTGGACAACACAACACATAACACTACACTACACAGGACAACACAACACATAACACTACACTACACAGGACAACACAACACATAACACTACACTACACAGGACAACACAACACATAACACTACACTACACAGGACAACACAACACATAACACTACACAGGAAAACACAACACAACACAGGACAACACAATACATAACACTACACAGGAAAACACAACACAGGACAACACAATACATAACACTACACAGGACAACACAATACATAACACTACACAGGACAACACAACAAATAACACTACACAGAAAAACACAACACAGGACAACACAATACATAACACTACACAGGAAAACACAAAACAACACATAACACTACACAGGAAAACACAACACAGGACAACACAACACAGGACAACACAACACAGGACACTGAGGATGACCACATGGGAAGATGAGAATAATACTGTTACACTCAATTCCAGCAAAACAACTCTGAATACTGAAGAATGGGAGACTTGAATGCCAGAACACAATCATGCATCTGTGTGTTTGTACAATGTGAAAGTGTTGTCTCAGTGAGGACGATTCCAATTCCATGGACTGTCAGCTGAACGAGAGAAGAAGTAACAGCAACAGCAATTACATTTATCCCCAACAATCCATGGATAACAGATTGCGTTCGTAGTCTTTTTTACACGGTCATAAAGAGAAATAGGCTAAACTTACATGGTCTTTAAAGCAGCTTAAGAGAAATAGGCGAAGCACGTGGGCTGGAAGTCACCTCTATAATCACAAAACCAGGGTTTGGGTCTAATGCTGCTCCTTTACGTGAAACCCTCTCCTTAAACAACTGGAGATAGTGTAGGTCCCATAGCTTTGAGTTTTCCCTGACCATGTAACCGGACCAGGAAATACTCTTATCTATCCCCTTCACCAGAGCCCGAAGCTGTGTAGTGTAGTATGGTACAATACATGTAGCTCTGGTCTAAAGTAATGTAGCTCTGGTCTAAAGTAATGTAGCTCTGGTCTAAAGTAATGTAGCTCTGGTCTAAAGTAACACTCAGAGTTAGCTTGGTTCTCATTTGAGATGTGGCCAGACAGATTCCTGCATTTTAGGTGAAGACGTCAGCAGCAACCGGAATGCAGACCTCCGTGTGTTGGCCGGTTTATTTTCCTCCTCCGTCTCCTCCTGTCATGTGTCTGGTCTGCTAATGGGATGAGTACGCTGCCTCCCATGACCACCCAACATCTCAAACACACCACAGCCACAATATAGACTCTCAGGGCTCCTAAAATACAGGGATTGTTTAAACACGAGAGATGGGGAGAGAGTGAGAGCGATAGAGAGGGAGAGAGAATGAGAGATGGAGAGTGAGAGATAGAGGGGAGAGAGTGAGAGATAGAAAGAAGAATGTTTAATTTACATCTGATGATCTGGGACAAATTGAATTAAGACTGTTGTGAAGAGGGCAGAAGCAGGCCAGACATTTAAGGCTACTGCTTTACCACGTCCTGAAATGCTGTTTATGATTCTGATTGTATTATATTTTATGTGATTTGTGATCATTTATGTCCTATAAAATCTATTTGGATGACTATCATTCACTGTTAAAGATTGATTTCACTCTTCAGATGAGTAATGGGAAGTTTATTACTATGGCCTACACAAAATTGCAAATGCCTGTTTTTGTATGGGTGTGTGTTTAATAACACTGTACCAGTAGAGGCTGGTGGGAGGAGCTATTTGTATGTATTATGGATCCTCATTAGTTCCTGCCAAAGCAGCAGCTACTCTTCCTGGGGTCCAGCAAAATTAAGGCAGTTATACAATTTAAACAACAATACATTCACAGATTTCACAACACACTGTGTGCCCTCAGGCCCCTACTCCACCACTACCACATAGCTACAGTACTACATCCATGTGTATGTATAGTGCGTATGTTATCGTGTGTGTGTGTATATACGCCAATGTTTGTGTTGCTTCACAGTCCCCGTTGTTCCATAAAGTGTTTTTTTAATCTGTTTTTTAAATCTAAATTTTACTGCTTGCGTCAGTTACATGATGTGGAATAGAGTTCCATGTAGTCATGGCTCTATGTAGTATATATATATGAGTATGGGCTCATTGTATGGAATAAATGGAACAGAGTCACACAGAGCACTTCAATAACACAATGTGGGGACTGGGGCGTAAATAACAGAAAGACTTTTATTAAAGGGATCACCGGTAGAAAAGGGTATCAGCAGTGTAATAACAGAGGCTAAACCTTTCCCTGTCCCTTCATCTATCCCCAAGTCATCTTCTCCCACTGCCAACTAGCACAGGCTTACTGAAGGTACAACATCTAATATTGCCAATAGAAAATACAAACCCACAAGTCAATCAATTAGTTTCCAAGCCCTAAATAAAACCTATACTCCTGAACTAAACCATCGTTTACAAGGCAGGTTGATTAATCCTTATTTGCAATAATCAGCCTGAGCATTTTTAAATGAGATAATACATTGAACATGGTTTTTAGCCCAGGAGTAACCCTAGAACCCGTAGGAACACTCAAGAACATAAAGACCAAAACTGTATATCAGCAACCCATTTGACTGTATACCAATAGAGCAAATAGTCACAACTGCAAAAACACATCTCCCAGAATACAACACTGTGATGTGTTTGAGTGACACTACAGATATCTGCTGTGTAAAAAAAAAAACCTGGGGAACTCGGAAATCTCAGACTTCTGACTTCAGTGTGTTTAAGACAACTGGAAACCCTGAAAAAAAAAAACGAACTCCATCTGAAAAAAAATAATCGCTTTGAAAAGATCATTTAACTGGGAATTCTGAAACTCTGGCAATCTTCCTAGAGCTCAGACTTTCCGACCTGAAGATCACAGACGTCATGATTTGACCTCGCTTTTTTTGTTGTTGTCTTAAAAGCACTAATACACATGGTCTCTCACCACTGATATTAATCCTTATGATGATAATGATCTGAGGATCAGACAAAGGTCTGTGTTCACATAACTGACGTGTTAGTCAGTAGCCTCCTTCCTTAGGACCTAGTACTAGCCTGTTAGAGTTCACAGATCTGCACAGGTCTGGATAGATGAAAGCAATATGGTAGATTAAAGCTCCACATCTCATCTTGACGGGCTAGGTGGAACCATCTCCATAGTGATCACAGATATCCACTCTTTGGACATCTGTGGCCTTTAGGGGGGCCAGGAGTTAGGACTAGAGGGACACATTTAAAACAGACTACATGTAAATATCAGAATACCCAAGAGTGACGTAAATGCTCACATGGTGATTGAAAGTCAAGGACAAAAGGATTCAAAGAAATGCTAAGTTCACAGACAAACGTTAAAATATATAGTTACACGTAAGTAAATTCTTCCTATGCTTCAAACTACCAGTGGATGCTTTACACCACCAAAAATATCTTCGCATAGAAAAAAGTTGTCACAGCAAAGTAAAAAGCTCAAGGCTAAAACCTAGCTCCTCTCTAACATACTGCCATCTCTTACAATTTAGTTCAGTTCACTTGTGACGTCGTCATGGTATCAGTTACCAAGGTTATCGGTAGTACTAATCTTTTATTCCGTGGTTATAACACAGAAACAAAGTCTAGCAGCTCACTCTCTGGTCTTCCAAAGAGATACATGACAGTAGAGTAGACCATGTTATACCCCGTCTGTCTGTCTGTTTAAAACCTACAGTTTGTCTGTTTGTACACTGACGTCAACACTAATAAACCAGTAGGTTTTGGACATAAGTAGACAAGAGTAAATCTCACCAGTCTGTGTTGTTGGGGCTTCAATCATTCCCATCATCACATAGGTATCATTCCCCACATATTAGGATGGTCTAAAAGGAGAGAGCTCTTCATATTCTATAGCAAACATTTCTCTCAAAACCTCAGGTTTTGACTCTGACTCATAAGCATGTGTGTGTACTGTCAGAGGTGTGTGGGTGTGTACACTACCGGTCAAAAGTTTTAGAATGCCTACACATTCAAAGGGTTCTCTTAATTTTATTTACGATTTTCTACATTGTAGAACAGTGAAAACATCAGAACTAAGAAATAACACATATGGAATCATGTAAAAAGTATTAAACAAATCAAAATATATTTTATATTTGAGATTCTTCAAATAGCCAACCTTTGCCTTGATGACAGCTTTGCACACTATTGGCATTCTCTCAACCGGCTTCACCTGGAATGCTTTTCCAACAGTCAAGAAGGAGTTCCCACATATGCTGAGCACTTGATGGCTGATTTTCGTTCACTCTGCGGTCCAACTCATCCCAAACCATTTCAATTTAGTTGAGGATGGGTGATTGTGGAGGCTAGGTCATCTGATGCAGCACTCCATCACTCTCCTTCTTGGTCAAATAGCCCTTACACAGCCTGGAAGTGTGCTGGGTCAGAGTCCTGTTGAAAAACAAATAATAGTGCCACTAAGCGCAAAATGCTTCAGAATGCTGTGGTAGCCACGCTGGTTAAGTGTGCCTTGAATCCTAAATAAATCAAGGACAGTGTCACCAGCAAAGCACCCCCACACCATCACACCTCCTCCTCCTCCATGCTTTACGGTGGGAAATACACATGCAGAGATCATCCGTTCACCCACACCCGGTCTCACAAAGACACGGTGGACTCCAGACCCAAGGACACATTTCCACCGATATAAATGTCCATTGCTCGTGTTTCTTGGCCCAAGCAAGTCTCTTCTTCTTATTGGTGTCCTTTAGCAGTGGTTTCTTTGCAGCAATTTGGCCATGAAGGCCTGATTCACAGTCTCCTCTGAACAGTTGATGTTGAGATGTGTCTGTTACTTGAATTGGGCTGCAATCTGAGGTGCAGTTAACTCAAATGAACTTATCCTCTGCAGCAGAGGTAACTCTGGGACTTCCTTTCCTGTGGCGGTCCTCATGGGATCCAGTTGCATCATAGCTCTTGATGGTTTTTGCAACTGCACTTTAACTTTCAATGTTCTTGACATTTTCCGGATTGACCGACCTCCATGTCTAAAGTAATGATGGACTGTCGTTTCTCTTTTCTTATTTGAGCTGTTCTTGCCGTAATATGGACTTGGTCTTTTACCAAATAGGGCCATCCCCCCAACTTGTCACAACTCAACTGATTGGCTCCAACATATTATGAAGAAAATAAATTCTACAAATGAACTTTTAAGAAGGCACACCTGTTAATTAAAATGCATTCAAGGTGACAACCTCATGAAGCTGGTTGAGATAATGCCAAGAGTGTGCAAAGCTGTCATTAAGGCGAAGGGTGGCTATTTGAAGAATCTCAACATATATTTTGATTTGTTTAACACTTTTTTGGTTACTACATGATTCCATATGTGTTACTTCATAGTTGAGGACTTCCCAATTATTCTACAATGTAGAAAATAGTAAAAATAAAGAAAAACCCTTGAATGAGTAGGTGTTCTAAAACGTTTGACTGGTAGTGTAGGTTTGACAGACCATGTGAGGAGTGGAGGGTTAGGGTTCATACTGAAAACAGTGTCTTTATTCATTTTGATGCATCAATACAAAAACGCAGACAAGTTTCCTGATTGGCTCAGAAAAACGCTCGTTAGGCTGCCTCTCGCCACAACCCGCCAATCACCAGGAGGGCAAGGGGCGGGTCTATGCAGCCAAAGGGACATTACATTACCAACTACCACGGCAGGAGACAACCATCGAACCAATCAGATGCTTTCGGCAGCATCTCCTAATCTTTTTATAGATAAAAAAAAAAAAAAATCAAACAGGAAAAAGAAAGTACAGCATACCCCATGTTATTAAAAGAAAAGGACAAAGGTTGTCATGACAACCAAACAATCATTTCTCCATTAGGTCCATGTCCTATTACATCTATGTCAGCGGTTTGTTTCAAGTGTTTGGTGGTCTGTATCGACATTTCTGCCTGCCTGACATACAGAGTTAATATCCTTAACTAAATAAAATACTGGACTATGTGGCCGGCAAAAATAGAGTGAGGAAAGAGAGAGGGATAGACGGAAGAAGGGAAGAGATGTGCCGGGAGAGAAACATGGCTAGATACACAGTAGCTAGAAACTGAATCCAATGGGACACAAGAAGAGGGGGAGCAGGGTTAGTTTAGTAGACTGGGAGGAGAGGGGAGCAGGGTTAGTTTAGTAGACTGGGAGGAGAGGGGGAGCAGGGTTAGTTTAGTAGGCTGGGAGGAGAGGGAGAAGAGGGGGAGCAGGGTTAGTTTAGTAGGCTGGGAGGAGAGGGAGAAGAGGGGGAGCAGGGTTAGTTTAGTAGGCTGGGAGGAGAGGGAGAAGAGGGGGATCTGAATGGTATGGGACGGGTCTGAGGGGACAGGCAGGCGGATGAGTTGAGAGTAAGGGGGGGAATATTTGGGGAGGGGGGTATACAGTCGCCCCCCCCGGCCTCTCCTATCGGTCCATCTCGTCCAGAAGGGGCGTGGCGTCTCCAGCGATTGACATAGGCGTGCTCTGGATCATGGGGCTGGGGGAAGGTCGCGGGGTCATCCTGGGGGTCTTCTGCTTCTTCCTCTCTGCCTCTTTCTCCTGGAGCCACTGCTCTGCCACCTTGCCCCAGTCCACCGCCGTGCTGTCGCTTGACCTGTAGGGGGAGACAGAGTAGGGGCGGGGGGTTAGGTACAGGCCAGTTTGGATGTTGTAGTCTTTCCATAGCTAACACCACCTCAAAGTCTGCAATCAAGTATTTCATCTCATATTTACTATAAACATTCATTCCAGATCGACCCGTAGCCCAGGATACATAGGCATTTCTTCAAGAATTATTCTGACATTCTAAATACTCCAATCTACCCAAATAAAATTTTCCATCAACTGACTCATTACACACATTCAACTGAAACACACAATCTGTCTCTCTCTTTACTTAGGCTGCTGCTGCGGAGTGCGTCCTCTGGAGGAGGACGAGGGTCCCTGGTGACTGCTGTGGCCCTGGTGACTGCTGTGGCCCTGGTGGCTGCTCTGTGTGTGTCCGTGGGAGGACTGGGGGGTGGAGGAGGGGTACTGCGGGGTACCCATGGTCTGCTGGCTGGGGGTGGTGTATGAGTAGCTGGGGGTCATCATGGGTGTCGTCATCGGCTGTTGGGGCGTCGCAAACACCTGGAGAGAGAGAGGGAAGGAGGGAGAGTGAGGGAAGGAGAGAGAGAGATAGAAGTGGTTAAAACGAAGCACTATCTACACATTGTGGCCAACAGCAGCAGAGAAAGAGAAAATTCTACACCTCATTACTCACTTCACATCTCTCCAATGTGACAAAGACCAACGATGGATCTTTCTACCATAACAAGCTTCCTTAGTATCACCTAGGTGGTTGCTACAAACTGGCAGTGGATGAGGCAAGTTACCTTCATCTGACCCCAATACAAAACCATTGGACCATCGATAAAGCAATGCTAAAAATCCACTAACGTGATAGGCTGAGGAGCTGCCTCCCCCGCCCCCACTGCTGCCCCCGGTGTAACCGTATTGGCTGGAGTTCCACTGGGCAGGCGTAGTGTTGGCGTTCTGGCCCTGCCCCTGCCCCGTCACCGCGGCGATGGCACTGAACATCTGAGAGGTCATGTTGCGTGGGAGAGCGCTGACCGCTCGCGTCAGGTCTGAGACGGAGAGAGAGAAGAGAGACGGAGAAGAGAGAGAGACGGAGAAGAGAGAGAAGAGACAGAGAGAGAGAGAGAGGTTTAACCCTAAAGTAGCATCAGACATCCACTAGAATTACTAAAGTGGATATTTGACTGGATAAAATGCTTATCAACTTCAGGATTGATACATTTTGATGGGGATGAGTGTGTGAGAGAGAGACTGACCTGCGATGTTGATGTTAGCTGGTGTAGCGTTGACAGAGGCAGGTGTCCGTGTTCGACTGCTACTGCTGGGGGTGATGCCTGAGGGACACAAGGAAACAGACATTGTAACCACAGGATAGGACAGTTGTCACCAACCGGTCGATCTTCAAGGCATTCCTAGTCGATCACCAAACATTTCTGTAGAAAATCCAACTTTAAAGGCTGTGGTAAAGGCTTGCGCTCCGTTTAAATTCATGTTGCGCTGTTGGCGAGAGGTGCGCTTGAGAAGCCCTGCGCACCGGGTAAGCAAAGTTCCCATTTTGAACCATTTCAGTTGTCTGAAAAGTTAAACTGGGACCGGGAGATCTGTGGTTAAATCGAGTGCGCCTACTTGGCTGGACAATCTGATATATCAAATCAGTGCCTACAGAGCTTCCACGACACCAGGCGAGAGCAAGGTTTGATACTAGTTTAACTTAGATGTAATAACTTGTAAAAACATGACCACAGAGAGACTGTCAAAGAATACAGCAAAGAGCTGCTCTTTTTTTGAGCCAGTTCATGTTGAAGTTTTTAATCAACACTATTACAAAATATAAAACGGCTTCTCCGTACTTCCACTGCTGCAATGAATTAGTAGCCAAGTGTATCGATAGCCTGGCGCTTTCATTATTATTAGAAGCTCGTCATGGATATTTTAATATCGAGGAGTATTTCACTTTCTCTGGTCATTGGAACAACATGACTTTGTGCCTGACTAATGCAGATGCGGTGCGATTGGAGCCTCGCCACCAGGTGGAGGACTGTGTTCCCCTTTCTGGTCAGTCTAACCAGCGGAAAGGAAGGAGAGAGCAGGGACCGTGAGAGGCAGACCCTCTGCTGCTCTCTCCTTCCCTCCACTGAGACTAATGCTGTGTTCAAAACAACGAGATACGACCTGGAAAAATCGTTTTGAATAGCCATCCAACTTTCTGGAACTCTGACTTTCCAACCTGAAGATCACTGATGTCATGATTTGACCTGGTTTGTTTTCCGAGTCCTCAGTTGTCTTGAAAGCACCATGACCATCAGATGCAGGTACCATCAGTCCAGTAAAATAAAAGATACAATTATTTACATTTATGGTGCGCAGTGCCTCGCAAATGCTGCACCAACTGATCTATTTTGTTATCAACGCTCGAGTTCTGATATATAATATGGTCTGAGAAGACCAATATTGTCAGGCTCTGTGATAATGAACTACGCTTATCGCGCAAACATCATTCCTACAGAACTGTTCATGTCACGTCTAGTTATTATATGAGTGGTCGATCTCGGCTTGCTTTTTGACTGCAAAAGTGATGTTGACTCAGAAATGGTTGATGACCACTTGTGTAGGAGATAAAAACACCTTTAAAACTTATCTAATCAACATAGCACAACTACAGCAGTGGCACACGGGTCTAGAGAGATCGACAGGTGTTCTAGCCAATGGGCAGGCAGTATGTACCTGGTACCGGTTCCTGGAAGTGGTCTTTGAACCAGCGGAAGAGTCCGTTAACGGTGGGGAACATCTGGGAGCGGTACCGGAAGCCGTCAGGAGAGATGGTCACATACTCAACACTGCAGACACAGAGGACAACATCTTGAAAACCAACCAGTACTCTACTGCTCTGAGCTCTGTCATAATCACACATATTCTAATTCCATTGCCAACACAATAATACTGAACAATCCTTCTAGGATGTGTATAGATGTTAATAGTTATTGTTACTCATTGTGTATTTATTGATTGGTGTTATTATTTGTCTATTTTGCTCTGAATTGTTGGGAAAGGCACTGTTAGTCTACACCTGTTGTTTACAAAGCATGTGACAAATAACATTTCTTTTGATTAAGGCTATGTGAAGAGACCCTAGTATTTCTATGGGAGAGATGAGGTCAGGGACAAGGGCCACACCATAGAAATAGAATGAACGGAACCTCCAACCCTGGTAATCTCATGGGTAAACTCGCAATGGCTGCATGCTATTGTGACACAATCATTTCCATGGTAATGTAGAATATTCATTTAAATGATGATAACTGATGTGGCTCATGCAATGGAATATATTTTTTGTAAAGTCAGCTGAGTTGATTCAACAAATCAAAGCAGATTGATGGGTACACGTCCTGCTTTCACTTCCTGCTTTGCTCTTATGGGTACACTCAAAATGGCTGCCAGTCCACCCATTATGGCACCATTTACTTGAATGGAGACACCCTTTCTATTCATTCTATTTCTATGGTCATCAACCACACACCAAGGTTAGGGGTTAGTTAGCTGTAGTCATGGTAACTCACCATGGTTAGGGGTTAGTTAGGTGTAGTCATGGTAACTCACTGGGGTTAGTTAGCTGTAGTCATGGTAACTCACCGTGGTTAGGGGTTAGTTAGCTGTAGTCATGGTAACTCACCGTGGTTAGGGGTTAGTTAGCTGTAGTCATGGTAACTCACCGTGGTTAGTTAGCTGTAGTCATGGTAACGCATCGTGGTTAGAGGTTAGTTAGCTGTAGTCATGGTAACGCATCGTGGTTAGAGGTTAGTTAGCTGTAGTCATGGTAACTCACCGTGGTTAGGGGTTAGTTAGCTGTAGTCATGGTAACTCACCGTGGTTAGAGGTTAGTTAGCTGTAGTCATGGTAACTCACCGTGGTTAGAGGTTAGTTAGCTGTAGTCATGGTAACTCACAGTGGTTAGGGGTTAGTTAGCTGTAGTCATGGTAACTCACCGTGGTTAGAGGTTAGTTAGCTGTAGTCATGGTAACTCACCGTGGTTAGGGGTTAGTTAGCTGTAGTCATGGTAACTCACCGTGGTTTG
Source organism: Salvelinus alpinus (assembly GCF_045679555.1). Lineage (NCBI taxonomy): Eukaryota > Metazoa > Chordata > Actinopteri > Salmoniformes > Salmonidae > Salvelinus > Salvelinus alpinus. The sequence goes on along the minus strand of NC_092109.1, from coordinate 36,495,607 downwards.
CCACGAGGCTGGTATCCCAGTATGAACTTCCCTGGCAGGTCTTTACAGGCTGAGACAAAGTAGGGGATGAACGTAGGCTTCTCCTTCTTAGACCTGATCAACAACTCCTCCATTTTCTACCAGACAGACAGGGACGGGGAGAGACACAGGGTGATGAGGGGATGAATAGAAAGGAGATATGTAGCGCTATAAATAGAGAAAATAATAGAGACAAACTAATGTTCCTGGAGAGATCAAACATGTTTACTAAACAGGAAGGTGGTTATTTTCTTGGTAAAAACAAATATTCTGTGAGACTTTTGAGGTGAATCAAAATACACACTCCTGTAAGTGTCACTTTCTGTGGTTAAGACGACATCCCCCCTGTACCTTCCTATCCCCCCGTACCTTCCAATCGCCCCTGTACCTTCCTATCCCCCTGTACCTTCCTATCCCCCCGTACCTTCCTATCCCCCCTGTACCTTCCTATCCCCCCTGTACCTTCCAATCCCCCCGTACCTTCCTATCCCCCCTGTACCTTCCTATCCCCCCTGTACCTTCCAATCCCCCCTGTACCTTCCTATCCCCCCTGTACCTTCCAATCCCCCCTGTACCTTCCAATCCCCCCTGTACCTTCCTATCCCCCCTGTACCTTCCAATCCCCCCTGTACCTTCCTATCCCCCCTGTACCTTCCTATCCCCCCTGTACCTTCCTATCCCCCCTGTACCTTCCTATCCCCCCGTACCTTCCTATCCCCCCGTACCTTCCTATCCCCCCTGTACCTTCCTATCCCCCCTGTACCTTCCAATCCCCCCTGTACCTTCCTATCCCCCCTGTACCTTCCTATCCCCCCTGTACCTTCCAATCCCCCCTGTACCTTCCTATCCCCCCTGTACCTTCCTATCCCCCCTGTACCTTCCTCTCTGTACCGAAAAATGAAAAGAAACTGCAACTTAAAATCTTAACCGTCATTTGGATTGAAGGGCTCCAGGGCCAAGAACAAGTCTTTCAAGTGAAAAATGAAAAGAAACTGCAACTTAAAATCTTAACCGTCATTTGGATTGAAGGGCTCCAGGGCCAAGAACAAGTCTTTCAAGTACCTTCCTATCCCCCCGTACCTTCCTATCCCTCCTGTACCTTCCTGTCCCCTCCGTTATCCCCCCGTACCTTCCTGTCCCCTCCGTTATCCCCCCGTACCTTCCTGTCCCCTCCATTATTCCCCCCCGTACCTTCCTGTCCCCTCCGTTACAGTCCTGGAAGTACTTGTGTCCCAGCAGGTCACGAGCGAACGCTGCCATTGGCTGAATATAACGAGCTGTGATCTCATCAAGATCCTCAAACTCCTAGAGAGAGAAAGGGAGAGATGAGGGACAGAGAGAGGAGGAGGGGAGAGATGAGGGACAGAGAGAGGAGAGAGATGAGGGACAGAGAGAGGAGGAGGGGAGAGATGAGGGACAGAGAGAGGAGAGAGATGAGGGACAGAGAGAGGAGGAGGGGAGAGATGAGGGACAGAGAGAGGAGAGATGAGGGACAGAGAGAGGAGGAGGGGAGAGAGATTAGTTTGAGTTGTGAAACAGGCATGTGGACAACCCATCTCACACACACAGTCCTCACCTCAGTGTTGATCCAGAGTGTGTGTCCCAGGCTGAAGGCGTTCTCCTTGCCCTCCTCTCTCACGTCAACGTGCTGGTAGATGCCATCAGCTACCTACACATAACACATCTGATTAGCATCTAACAACAAATTCAGCAACCTGTCAGTCAACACACCCACCCACACCGCGACATTAACGGTTCAATGAATGAGGGAATTGTTTTTAAAAGACAAACAGTATTTGGTTGTAATTGAAATGTTGCAGGTTGGCCAACCTCCCTCCAGGAGATTCTAGGAGAGCTACTGGGCATGCAGGCTTTTGGTCCAGCCCTGCTCGGACACAAAACATTGTAAAAAAAATCTGCTGTTCCAACAGGACCTTGATAAGCTGACTGGTGTTTGAGCAGGGTTGGATCAAAAGCCTGCACAGCCAGTAGCTCTCCAGATGGAGGGTTGACCTGTGTTTTATACAGTAGCCCTGTGTTTTATACAGTAGCCCTGTGTTTTATACAGTAGCCCTGTGTTTTATACAGTAGACCTGTGTTTTATACAGTAGACCTGTGTTTTATACAGTAGACCTGTGTTTTATACAGTAGCCTATCAGGGCACTATTTTACTGTGGGGGGTTATGCACCCATCTACATCCCCTCCCCTCTCCAGACGGCCCCTCCCCTCTCCAGGCGGCCCCTCCCCTCTCCAGGCGGCCCCTCCCCTCTCCAGGCGGCCCTTCCACGTGACAACGTCTCCCTGACCTATCACCCCCTTCCTCTATCCCTCCATACCTTCCAGGTGACAGTAAGGTGGTTCTCTCCCTTGCTGCTTGGCCTGATAACAACATCTCCCTGGTCCATGGACTCCATCATCTTCTCAGCCTGCTTGAAGTTGATGTTGTGGAAGGATGGGTGGGCAATCACACGTTTTATATAGGCTGGAGAGAGAAGAGAGGGGGCAAGAGGGTGAATGGAGGGAGGAAAGAGAGGGAGGATGGGAAAGAAAAAGGGAGAGGAAAGTGAGAAACAGAAGAATAACTTTAAGAAAGAACATTGAAGTCTTGTTTTGTTCACAAAGTTTAAATATAAACATGTTTCAGCCCTGACCCTGACCCAGTATACTAACTGGTTCTCTGTATAATACTGTTTACTAACTGGTTCTCTGTATAATACTGTTTACTAACTGGTTCTCTGTATAATACTGTTTACTAACTGGTTCTCTGTATAATACTGTTTACTAACTGGTTCTCTGTGTAATACTGTTTACTAACTGGTTCTCTGTGTAATACTGTTTACTAACTGGTTCTCTGTGTAATACTGTTTACTAACTGGTTCTCTGTGTAATACTGTTTACTAACTGGTTCTCTGTATAATACTGTTTACTAACTGGTTCTCTGTGTAATACTGTTTACTAACTGGTTCTCTGTGTAATACTGTTTACTAACTGGTTCTCTGTATAATACTGTTTACTAACTGGTTCTCTGTATAATACTGTTACAGGCTGTTTATTAACTGGTTCTCTGTATAATACTGTTTACTGGCTGTATACTAACTGGTTCTCTGTGTAATACTGTTTACTAACTGGTTCTCTGTATAATACTGTTTACTAACTGGTTCTCTGTATAATACTGTTACAGGCTGTTTACTAATTGGTTCTCTGTATAATACTGTTTACTGGCTGTTTACTAACTGGTTCTCTGTATAAAACTGTTTACTAACTGGTTCTCTGTATAATACTGTTACAGGCTGTTTATTAACTGGTTCTCTGTATAATACTGTTTACTGGCTGTATACTAACTGGTTCTCTGTGTAATACTGTTTACTAACTGGTTCTCTGTATAATACTGTTTACTAACTGGTTCTCTGTATAATACTGTTACAGGCTGTTTACTAATTGGTTCTCTGTATAATACTGTTTACTGGCTGTTTACTAACTGGTTCTCTGTATAAAACTGTTTACTAACTGGTTCTCTGTATAATACTGTTACAGGCTGTTTACTAATTGGTTCTCTGTATAATACTGTTTACTGGCTGTTTACTAACTGGTTCTCTGTATAAAACTGTTTACTAATTGGTTCTCTGTATAATACTGTTTACTGGCTGTTTACTAACTGGTTCTCTGTATAATACTGTTTACTGGCTGTTTACTAACTGGTTCTCTGTACAATACTGTTTACTAACTAGTTCTCTGCTGTTTCTTCTTGCGTTCCTCCTCTGTCTTGGTGTCCTCTGTCTCCGTGTCAAAGTCGTAGTAACTGTCTTTAGGGAGCTTCCACTCGTTGTTCTTATCCATCAGGTCAGACGTACGACACGTCAGGTCCACGTTGAACTTCTCAATGTCAATCTTCATGATGCGACAGTGTACCGTCATACCCACCTGGGAGAGGAGGGGGAGTTAGGGGAACACTTGTACAGCTACTGAAATAGCTGAACCAACTTCAGTCATCAACAGATGGAGTCCTGACGAGAGAGAGAGAGCTAGAAGAGGGGGAACCAAAGCCTTGGTGTGTGTGCTCTAAAGGACCAGAGTAGTGTGTGTGTGTTGGTTTGTGTGACAGTGAGACAGTGTGTATGGCATGTCTGTGTGTCTCACCTTCACCCTCTCCTCAGGGTGTTTGACCACCTTGTCACTGAGGAACTTGGTGGGGATGAAGCCCTGGACACCGTTGTCCATCCGAGCCCTCACACCTATAGCCTGGCCAGGACACGAACCACTGTCAAAATGGTTCCACACCTAGCAGAGAGGGAGAGAGGGGAAAGAGAGAGGCAGAGAGGGGAAAGAGAGGGAGAGAAGAGAGGGGAGGAGAGAGGGAAATAGGGGAGAGGGAGAGAGGGGAAAGAGAGGGAGAGGAAGAGAGAGGGGAGGAGAGGAAGAGAGAGGGGAGGAGAGGAAGAGAGAGGAAGAGAGAGGGGAAGGAGAGGAAGAGGGGAGAGGAAGAGGGGAGAGGAAGAGGAAGAGAGAAAGAGGAAGAGGGAGAGGAAGAGAGAGGGGAGGGAGAGGAAGAGAGGGGAGAGGAGAGGCAGAGAGCGAGAGGAAGAGGGAGAGGGGGGAAAGAGAGGGAGAGGAAGAGAGGGGAGGAGAGGAAGAGGGAGAGGAAGAGAGAGGGGAGGGAGGGAGAGGAAGAGAGAGGGGAGAGGAAGAGAAAGTTGGAGGAGAATGTAAAAGGTAGGCAGAAAGCAAGAGCAAATAAATCATTTAGAAATAAATATTCCATAATGTCTCTCTGATGTGTTCTAATATCTCCACGTCAGAGTCCTGGGGAACATGACTTCTCACCTCGCTGAGTTCAGGGAAGTTGTCCTGTTGACAGAAGGGGCACTGCCACAGCCCTGTAGCGTCGTTCCTGATGGCCTGGTCATAACTCTCCCCCTGGGGGCGCCGGTGAGCTATACCAGTCACAACACTGGTGATCAGCTTACCTGGAGACAAGAGAATGAGAAACTGTAGAATCTGACAGAATCTGAGTGTGTGTGAGAAGGCAGTCTAGAAGGCTATCTAGAAGGTAAAGGTGTGTTTGTGTCAGTGTGTTACCTATCTAGAAGGTAAAGGTGTGTTTGTGTCAGTGTGTATACCTATATAGAAGGTAAAGGTGTGTTTGTGTCAGTGTGTTACCTATCTAGAAGGTAAAGGTGTGTTTGTGTCAGTGTGTTACCTATCTAGAAGGTAAAGGTGTGTTTGTGTCAGTGTGTTACCTATCTAGAAGGTAAAGGTGTGTTTGTGTCAGTGTGTTACCTATCTAGAAGGTAAAGGTACGTTTGTGTCAGTGTGTTGCCTATATGGGGCGGCAGGTAGCCTAGTGGTTAGAGTGTTGGACTAATAACCGAAAGGTTGCAAGTTCAAATCCCCGAGCTGACAAGGTACAAATCTGTTGTTCTGCCCCTGAACAAGGCAGTTAACCCACTGTTCCTAGGCCGTCATTGAAAATTAGAATTTGTTCTTAACAGGTAAAATAAAATAAATAAATATAGAAGGTAAATGTATGTTTGTGTCAGTGTGTATACCTATATAGAAGGTAACGGTGTGTATACCTATATAGAAGGTAAAGGTGTGTATACCTATCTAGAAGGTAAAGGTGTGTATACCTATATAGAAGGTAACGGTGTGTATACCTATCTAGAAGGTAAAGGTGTGTATACCTATATAGAAGGTAACGGTGTGTATACCTATATAGAAGGTAACGGTGTGTATACCTATATAGAAGGTAACGGTGTGTATACCTATATAGAAGGTAACGGTGTGTATACCTGTAACGGTGTGTATACCTATATAGAAGGTAACGGTGTGTATACCTATATAGAAGGTAACGGTGTGTATACCTATATAGAAGGTAACGGTGTGTATACCTATATAGAAGGTAACGGTGTGTATACCTGTAACGGTGTGTATACCTATATAGAAGGTAACGGTGTGTATACCTATATAGAAGGTAACGGTGTGTATACCTATATAGAAGGTAACGGTGTGTATACCTATATAGAAGGTAACGGTGTGTATACCTATATAGAAGGTAACGGTGTGTATACCTGTAACGGTGTGTATACCTATATAGAAGGTAACGGTGTGTATACCTATATAGAAGGTAACGGTGTGTATACCTATATAGAAGGTAACGGTGTGTATACCTATATAGAAGGTAACGGTGTGTATACCTATATAGAAGGTAACGGTGTGTATACCTGTAACGGTGTGTATACCTATATAGAAGGTAACGGTGTGTATACCTATATAGAAGGTAACGGTGTGTATACCTATATAGAAGGATAAAGGTGTGTATACCTATATAGAAGGTAACGGTGTGTATACCTATATAGAAGGTAAAGGTGTGTATACCTATATAGAAGGTAAAGGTGTGTATACCTATATAGAAGGTAACGGTGTGTATACCTATATAGAAGGTAACGGTGTGTATACCTATATAGAAGGTAACGGTGTGTATACCTATATAGAAGGTAAAGGTGTGTATACCTGTAAAGGTGTGTATACCTATATAGAAGGTAAAGGTGTGTATACCTATATAGAAGGTAACGGTGTGTATACCTATATAGAAGGTAACGGTGTGTATACCTGTAACGGTGTGTATACCTATATAGAAGGTAACGGTGTGTATACCTATATAGAAGGTAACGGTGTGTATACCTATATAGAAGGTAACGGTGTGTATACCTATATAGAAGGTAAAGGTGTCTATACCTACCTATGTATACCTATCTAGAAGGTAACGGTGTGTATACCTATCTAGAAGGTAACGGTGTGTATACCTATCTAGAAGGTAACGGTGTGTATACCTATATAGAAGGTAAAGGTGTGTATACCTATATAGAAGGTAAAGGTGTGTACCTGTATAGAAGGTAAAGGTGTGTATACCTGTATAGAAGGTAAAGGTGTGTATACCTATCTAGAAGGTAACGGTGTGTATACCTATCTAGAAGGTAACGGTGTGTATACCTATATAGAAGGTAAAGGTGTGTATACCTATATAGAAGGATAAAGGTGTGTATACCTATATATAAGGTAACGGTGTGTATACCTATATAGAAGGATAAAGGTGTGTATACCTATATAGAAGGTAACGGTGTGTATACCTATATAGAAGGATAAAGGTGTGTATACCTATATAGAAGGTAACGGTGTGTATACCTATATAGAAGGATAAAGGTGTGTATACCTATATAGAAGGTAAAGGTGTGTATACCTATATAGAAGGTAACGGTGTGTATACCTATATAGAAGGTAAAGGTGTGTATACCTATATAGAAGGATAAAGGTGTGTATACCTATATAGAAGGTAACGGTGTGTATACCTATATAGAAGGATAAAGGTGTGTATACCTATATAGAAGGATAAAGGTGTGTATACCTATATAGAAGGATAAAGGTGTGTATACCTATATAGAAGGTAAAGGTGTGTATACCTATATAGAAGGTAAATGTGTGTATACCTATATAGAAGGTAAAGGTGTGTATACCTATATAGAAGGTAAAGGTGTGTATACCTATATAGAAGGTAAAGGTGTGTATACCTGTATAGAAGGTAAAGGTGTGTATACCTGTATAGAAGGTAAAGGTGTGTATACCTATATAGAAGGTAACAGTGTGTATACCTATATAGAAGGTAAAGGTGTGTATACCTGTATAGAAGGTAAAGGTGTGTATACCTGTATAGAAGGTAAAGGTGTGTATACCTATATAGAAGGTAACAGTGTGTATACCTATATAGAAGGTAAAGGTGTGTATACCTATATAGAAGGTCTCTGGTGTCTCCTTGGTGAGCAGGTTAAACACCTCCTCCGTGTTAGGAGCTCTGTAGGGAACTCTCAGGTCCTTATACCTGCAGCTCAACTCAGCACGGATATCATACAGGGTGATGCCCTTGTTACCATAACCCTACAACCACAGGAAAAACACAGGTTAGCACAGCGTTTCCTGGAGAGCTACCCTCCTGTAGGGTTTAACTCCTCCTCTGTTTCGGGAGAAAGACCCTCCTGTAGGTTTTCACTCCAACCCTGTTCCTGGAGAGCTACCCTCCTGTAGTTTTTAACTCCAACCCTGTTCCTGGAGAGCTACCCTCCTGTAGTTTTTAACTCCAACCCTGTTCCTGGAGAGCTACCCTCCTGTAGGTTTTAACTCCAACCCTGTTCCTGGAGATCTACCCTCCTGTAGGTTTTAACTCCAACCCTGTTCCTGGAGATCTACCCTCCTGTAGGTTTTAACTCCAACCCTGTTCCTGGAGAGATGCCCTCCTGTAGGTTTTAACGCCAACCCTGTTCCTGGAGAGCTACCCTCCTGTAGGTTTTCACTCCAATCCTGTTCCTGGAGAGCTACCCTCCTGTAGGGTTTAACTCCAACCCTGTTCCTGGAGAGCTACCCTCCTGTAGGTTTTCACTCCAATCCTGTTCCTGGAGAGATACCCTCCTGTAGGTTTTAACTCCAACCCTGTTCCTAGAGAGCTACCCTCCTGTAGGTTTTCACTCCAACCCTGTTCCTGGAGATCTACCCTCCTGTAGGTTTTCACTCCAACCCTGTTCCTGGAGATCTACCCTCCTGTAGGTTTTAACTCCAACCCTGTTCCTGGAGAGCTACCCTCCTGTGGGTTTTAACTCCAACCCTGTTCCTGGAGATCTACCCTCCTGTAGGTTTTAACTCCAACCCTGTTCCTGGAGAGCTACCCTCCTGTAGGTTTTAACTCCAACCCTGTTCCTGGAGATCTACCCTCCTGTAGGTTTTAACTCCAACCCTGTTCCTGGAGAGCTACCCTCCTGTGGGTTTTAACTCCAACCCTGTTCCTGGAGATCTACCCTCCTGTAGGTTTTAACTCCAACCCTGTTCCTGGAGAGCTACCCTCCTGTAGGCTTTCACTCCAACCCTGTTCCTGGAGAGCTACCCTCCTGTAGGTTTTAACACACAGACAACCCCTTGTCTCCTCCTGTACCTGTCTCTCCAGCTCCTCAGCAAAGGCGTCCAGGTCCAGGTCTTTGAGGCGCTCCGGGTTTTCCAGGATTTCCTCCAGCGCTCCGGCCGGGTTGGCATCCTCCGCTGACTCGTCGTATTCCAGAGCGTCCACCGCCATCTTTCTGGCCCACTCATATGTCTCCGGGTGCACCCGGGACCCGTCCAGAACCTCGATGTATGAGTCAGTACTGGAGAGATGAGGGGGAGAGAGAGATGAGGGGGAGAGAGAGATGAGGGGGAGAGAGCGATGAGGGGGAGAGAGAGATGAGGGTGAGAGAGAGATGAGGGTGAGAGAGAGATGAGGGGGAGAGAGAGAGAGAGAGAGCGATGAGGGAGAGAGAGAGAGAGAGAGCGATGAGGGAGAGAGAGAGAAAGAGAGAGAGAGAAAGAGAGAGAGCGATGAGGGAGCGAGAGAGAAAGAGAGAGAGAGCGATGAGGGAGCGAGAGAGAGAGAGCGATGAGGGAGAGAGAGAGAGCGATGAGAGAGAGAGCGATAGAGCGATGAGAGAGAGAGAGAGAGAGCGATAGAGCGATGAGGGAGAGAGAGAGCGATGAGGGAGAGAGAGAGCGATGAGGGAGAGAGAGAGCGATGAGGGAGAGAGAGAGCGATGAGGGAGAGAGAGAGCGATGAGGGAGAGAGAGAGCGATGAGGGAGAGAGCGATGAGGGAGAGAGCGATGAGGGAGAGAGCGATGAGGGAGAGAGAGAGAGAGAGATGAGGGAGGGAGAGAGAGATATGAGGGGGAGAGAGAGAGAGAGAGCGATGAGGGAGGGAGAGAGCGATGAGGGAGGGAGAGAGCGATGAGGGAGAGAGAGAGCGATGAGGGAGAGAGAGAGCGATGAGGGAGAGAGAGATGAGGGGGAGAGAGATGAGGGGGAGAGAGAGAGAGAGAGATATGAGGGGGAGAGAGAGAGAGAGCGCGATGAGGGAGGGAGAGAGAGAGAGATGAGGGGGAGAGAGAGCGATGAGGGGGGGAGAGAGAGCGATGAGGGGGAGAGAGAGAGCGATGAGGGAGGGAGAGAGCGATGAGGGAGGGAGAGAGCGATGAGGGAGGGAGAGAGCGATGAGGGAGGGATGAGGGAGGGAGGGATGAGGGAGGGATGAGGGAGGGAGAGAGCGATGAGGGAGGGAGAGAGCGATGAGGGAGGGAGAGAGCGATGAGGGAGGGAGAGAGCGATGAGGGAGGGAGAGAGCGATGAGGGAGGGAGAGAGCGATGAGGGAGGGAGAGAGCGATGAGGGAGGGAGAGAGCGATGAGGGAGGGAGAGAGCGATAGAGCGATGAGAGAGAGCGAGAGAGCGATGAGGGAGGGAGAGAGCGATGAGGGAGGGAGAGAGCGATGAGGGAGGGAGAGAGCGATGAGGGAGAGAGCGATGAGGGGGAGAGAGAGAGAGATGAGGGAGGGAGAGATGAGGGAGGGAGAGAGAGATGAGGGAGGGAGAGAGAGATGAGGGAGGGAGAGAGAGGAGGGAGGGAGAGATATGAGGGGGAGAGAGAGAGAGAGAGCGATGAGGGAGGGAGAGAGAGAGAGAGAGATGAGGGGGAGAGAGAGAGAGAGCGATGAGGGAGGGAGAGAGCGATGAGGGAGGGAGAGAGCGATGAGGGAGGGAGAGAGCGATAGAGCGATGAGAGAGAGAGAGCGATGAGGGAGAGAGCGATGAGGGAGGGAGCGATGGGGGAGGGAGCGATGGGGGAGGGAGCGATGGGGGAGGGAGAGAGCGATAGAGCGATGAGAGAGAGAGAGCGAGAAAGCGATGAGGGAGAGAGAGAGCGATGAGGGAGGGAGCGATGGGGGAGGGAGAGAGCGATAGAGCGATGAGAGAGAGAGAGCGAGAAAGCGATGAGGGAGAGAGAGAGCGATGAGGGAGAGAGAGAGCGATGAGGGAGAGAGCGATGAGGGAGAGAGCGATGAGGGGGAGAGAGAGAGAGAGAGATATGAGGGGGAGAGAGAGAGAGAGAGCGATGAGGGAGGGAGAGAGAGAGATATGAGGGGGAGAGAGAGAGAGAGAGCGATGAGGGAGGGAGAGAGAGCGATGAGGGAGAGAGAGAGAGCGATGAGGGAGAGAGAGAGAGCGATGAGGGAGAGAGAGAGCGATGAGGGAGAGAGAGAGCGATGAGGGAGAGAGAGAGCGATGAGGGAGAGAGAGAGAGCGATGAGGGAGAGAGAGAGAGCGATGAGGGAGAGAGAGAGCGATGAGGGAGAGAGCGATGAGGGAGAGAGCGAGGGAGGGAGAGCGATGAGGGAGGGAGAGAGCGATGAGGGAGAGAGAGAGCGATGAGGGAGAGAGAGAGCGATGAGGGAGAGAGAGATGAGGGAGAGAGAGATGAGGGAGAGAGAGATGAGGGGGAGAGAGAGAGAGAGAGAGATGAGGGAGAGAGATGAGGGGGAGAGAGAGAGAGAGAGAGAGCGATGAGGGGGAGAGAGAGAGCGATGAGGGAGGGAGAGAGCGATGAGGGAGGGAGAGAGCGATGAGGGAGGGAGAGAGCGATGAGGGAGGGAGAGAGCGATGAGGGAGGGAGAAAGCGATGAGGGAGGGAGAGAGCGATGAGGGAGGGAGAGAGCGATGAGGGAGGGAGAGAGCGATGAGGGAGGGAGAGAGCGATGAGGGAGGGAGAGAGCGATGAGGGAGGGAGAGAGCGATGAGGGAGGGAGAGAGCGATAGAGCGATGAGAGAGAGCGAGAGAGCGATGAGGGAGAGAGCGATGAGGGAGAGAGCGATGAGGGAGGGAGCGATGAGGGAGGGAGAGATGAGGGAGGGAGAGAGCGATAGAGCGATGAGAGACAGAGAGCGAGAACGAGAGAGCGATGAGGGAGAGAGAGAGATGAGGGAGGGAGAGAGATATGAGGGGGAGAGAGAGAGAGAGAGAGCGATGAGGGAGGGAGAGAGCGATAGAGCGATGAGAGAGAGAGCGAGAGAGCGATGAGGGAGAGAGCGATGAGGGAGAGAGCGATAAGGGAGAGAGCGATGAGGGAGGGAGCGATGAGGGAGGGAGAGAGCGATAGAGCGATGAGAGAGAGAGAGCGAGAACGAGAGAGCGATGAGGGAGAGAGAGAGCGATGAGGGAGAGAGAGAGCGATGAGGGAGAGAGAGAGCGATGAGGGAGAGATGAGGGAGAGAGAGAGAGAGCGATGAGGGAGGGAGAGAGAGCGATGAGGGAGGGAGAGAGCAATGAGGGAGAGCGATGAGGGAGGGAGAGAGCAATGAGGGAGGGAGAGAGCGATGAGGGAGGGAGAGAGCGATGAGGGAGGGATGAGGGAGGGAGGGATGAGGGAGAGAGCGATGAGGGAGGGAGAGAGCGATGAGGGCGAGAGAGAGCGATGAGGGAGAGAGAGAGCGATGAGGGAGAGAGAGATGAGGGGGAGAGAGAGAGAGAGATGAGGGGGAGAGAGAGAGAGAGAGAGAGCGATGAGGGGGAGAGAGAGAGCGATGAGGGAGGGATGAGGGAGGGAGGGATGAGGGAGGGAGAGAGCGATGAGGGAGAGAGAGAGCGATGAGGGAGAGAGAGAGCGATGAGAGAGAGAGAGAAAGAGAAAGAGAGAGAAAGAGAGAAAGAGAGAGAGAGAGAGAAAGAGAGAGAGAGATGAGGGAGAGAGAGAGATGAGGGAGAGAGAGAGACAACAACATACAAAGATAATACAGTGGACTATAAGCAGAACACCATGGATAAATATTCATACCCTCCAGGCACAGCCAACCACGTACCTGTCTCCGAGAGAGGCGGTGTCTATCTTGATGAAGCCGGCACAGTTGATGAAGACCTTGGGGCCCATGTGACACATAGTGACCAGCTGAGTCCTGTTCTCCAGACGAGTGTTGTTCTGCTTCAGGATCTGGACCAGGGGGGGGGGAGAAACATTACAGACCATGTACAGGGATGAAGAACCCCCCCACAGACAGAGACAGAGAGAGAGAAGGGTAGGAGAGACAACACTGTTATAATAAGTGTAAAAATGTCTGATGGGTCAAGATAAACATGACACAGGACTCAACAGTGGAGAGAGACAAGATTAGACCATGGAGAGGTATGTGGCAAACACTAAGGAACAACCACAGACATACTGAACAAGGCTCGGACTCAAAACCTGCACAGACCGAGAGAGAGAGAGAGACAGACCGAGAGAGAGAGAGAGAGCGACAGACCGAGAGAGAGAGAGAGAGAGAGACAGACCGAGAGACAGACAGAACGAGAGACAGACAGAACGAGAGACAGACAGAACGAGAGACAGACAGAACGAGAGAGAGAGACATACAGACAGACCGAGAGAGAGACAGAACGAGAGACAGACAGAACGAGAGACAGACAGAACGAGAGACAGACAGAACGAGAGACAGACAGAACGAGAGACAGACAGAACGAGAGAGAGAGAGAGAGACCGAGAGAGAGAGAGAGAGAGACAGACCGAGAGAGAGAGACAGACCGAGAGAGAGAGACAGACCGAGAGAGAGAGACAGACCGAGAGAGAGAGAGACAGACCGAAAGACCGAGAGAGAGAGAGACAGACCGAGAGAGAGAGAGACAGACCGAGAGAGAGAGAGACAGACCGAGAGAGAGAGAGACAGACCGAGAGAGAGACAGACCGAGAGAGAGAGAGACAGACCGAGAGAGAGAGAGAGAGAGACACAGACCTTGAGCAGATGGGATCCCTTCCTGAGTCCGAGGCCACAGACGAACTGAACCAGGCTCTGTGTGTAGGGGTGAGAGATGGCTCTGTTCACATCCACCCCCACCTCGTTGACCCGGTTTATAAACTCACAGTACAGAGCACTCAGCAGGTCTTCTTTCACTACATGCTCCTGGAGGGAGAGGAGGGACAGTGTTCGATCAGCATCAAATAAATCTCCCCTTCAGTACCTGCAAAGGCCACTTCAGAGGACAATTCCAGCCCAAAATGGTATTGATCAGACGAACCCCCCCCCCCCCCGTTCACACACACACACCTGTAGAGGGTGTAGTTTGAGGCAGAGGATGTCTTCGTCGGAGCTGCAGACCTGAGCGTACTCCACAAGAGGATCCTGAATCTTCCTGGCTACGGACACCGCCTGGCGCAGCAGGGGAGGGTAGTCACGGAAGTCAGTCTGGGGGGGGGGGGGGGGGATAGAGAGAGGAGAGAAACATGGTTAGATTAGTGTCATCAGACGTGTGTAGATGTAGCTATATATTCATGCTGCAAGTGTCCAACTTGATTTCTTGCAGTTCATGTGGACTGTGTGTACAGTATGTGTTTAAGGAATGTGTGTGTGTATAAGGAGTGTGAGTGTGTGTACGGTGTGAGTGTGTGTGTATAAGGAGTGTGTGTGTGTACGGTGTGAGTGTGTGTGAGTGTATAATGAGTGTGTGTGTGTGTACGGTGTGAGTGTGTGTGTATATAAGGAGTGTGTGTGTGTACGGTGTGAGTGTGTGTGTGTGCGGTGTATAAGGAGTGTGTGTGTGCGGTGTATAAGGAGTGTGTGTGTGCGGTGTATAAGGAGTGTGTGTGTGTGTGTGTGTGTATAAGGCGTGTGTGTGTGTGTGGGTACGGTGTGAGTGTATAAGGAGTGTGTGTGAGTACGGTGTGTGTGTGTGTACAGTGTGTGTGTATAAGGAGTGTGTGTGTGTACGGTGTGTGTGTATATAAGGAGTGTGTGTGTGTACGGTGTGAGTGTGTGTACGGTGTGAGTGTGTGTACGGTGTGAGTGTGTGTACGGTGTGTGTGTGTGTGTACGGTGTGTGTGTGTGTGTACGGTGTGTGTGTGTGTGTGTACGGTGTGTGTGTGTGTGTGTACGGTGTGTGTGTGTGTGTGTGTGTGTGTACGGTGTGTGTGTGTGTGTGTACGGTGTGTGAGTGTGTGTACGGTGTGTGTGTGTGTGTACGGTGTGAGTGTGTGTACGGTGTGTGTGTGTGTGTACGGTGTGAGTGTGTGTACGGTGTGTGTGTATGCGTACGGTGTGAGTGTGTGTACGGTGTGTGTGTGTGTGTACGGTGTGTGTGTGTGTGTGTACGGTGTGTGTGTGTGTGTGTGTGTACCTGAGATTTGGTACTGTTCATATAGAGCATGGACAGTTCGTTGTCTACCAGCTCCACTCCCACAGCAGGCAGAGAAGACTCCTGTTCCAACTCACTCACTGTCCTCTTAATGTCCTCCATTATCATGTGGGCGTCCCTACACACACACACACACACACGATTAGTTCCTAGGCAACAAACAGAACACGCACAGGGAACTGAGGAGGTTCTTTCTGAACATGTCCAATTGAAAGGAACAGGCCAGGTGTCCCGGTGCCAGGTGTCCCGGTGCCAGGTGTCCCGGTGCTTTGCTTCCAGGAGGGTATGAAAAACAGGTAGAGAGGAGTAGTGTAACTCACCTATTCTCCCCGGCAACAGCCACCACGTGAGGCTTCTTACTGGTCAGGAACTTCTTCAGGTTCTCAATGTCCTGGAGCTGAGGAGACCAAACACACCATCAGATCACTAGAATACAGCTAGTCTGGCGGTTATGAGCGTTGGGCCAAGAGCAAGGCACTTCAACCCTAATTGCTCCTGTAAGTCGTTCCGGATAAGAGTGTCTGCTAAATGACTCAAATATAAATGTGGTACAGCCTCAAACCAAATGCACTGAGATCTGCAACAAGGTTTTCCCCATAGCAGCCTAAAGGCCAGCTGACATCAAAGTGTATTTTGAAGCCAAATGATTTAGGAGGCAACAGCACTAAGCTACTTAATGGAAAAACGCTTCCTACAACAACATCAATGATGAGGTGCTGATTATAACTGCTAATGCATGCATGGCTGAATGATACGACGGGATGATGAGGGAGGAGAGATGAGGGAGGCAGGGCAGAGGAGAGACGAGGGAGGAGAGACGAGGGAGGCAGGGCAGAGGAGAGACGAGGGAGGAGAGACGAGGGAGGAGGGGCAGAGGAGAGTTGAGAGACGAGGGATTCTTGTCGTCCGTCTGGTCTGTACCTTTTTGTCTCTCTCGTCCTCCTTCCATGCGTTCCTCCTCTTCAGGAAGTAGGGCAGACGGAGGAAGTCCACCACCTCTCCCTCGCCGTTGATTAGTGAACAGAACACTGGCGTGTCTCTATGGTAACAGAATTATAACGTTTAGTTATCACTCATTGAAACATATCACAAATCATTTATGGTGGTTGTTTATTGAGTGGTACAGAATACAAGGATGGAAGACACCTTACAAATCTTTGACACACACACACAGACACACACACACACACACACACACACACAGACACACACACAGACACACACACACACACACACACACACCTGCTGTCTGCGAAGGCCACACCCAGGACTCTGATGCCTTTTCCTTGACTCTCATCCATCAGATCATCATCCTCCTCCTCTGCCTGCTGGTCTGGTCTGTAGGGAGCCACCTTCAACCAGTTATACAGCCTCCTGCAACACGACTGGACCAGACAATATCACAGTGTAAACAAACCTACACCGTCAACCAGTTATACAGCCTCCTGCAACACGACTGGACCAGACAATATCACAGTGTAAACAAACCTACACCTTCAAGCAGTTATACAGCCTCCTGCAACACGACTGGACCAGACAATATCACAGTGTAAACAAACCTACACCTTCAACCAGTTATACAGCCTCCTGCAACACGACTGGACCAGACAATATCACAGTGTAAACAAACCTACACCGTCAACCAGTTATACAGCCTCCTGCAACACGACTGGACCAGACAATATCACAGTGTAAACAAACCTACACCTTCAACCAGTTATACAGCCTCCTGTAACACGACTGGACCAGACAACTCACCATCCTATGGGATACATTATGGGGAGTCCTGTCAACTCACCATCCTATGGGATACATTATGGTGAGTCCTGTCAACTCACCATCCTATGGGATACATTATGGTGAGTCCAGTCAACTCACCATCCTATGGGATACATTATGGGGAGTCCTGTCAACTCACCACCCTATGGGATACATTATGGTGAGTCCAGTCAACTCACCATCCTATGGGATACATTATGGTGAGTCCTGTCAACTCACCATCCTATGGGATACATTATGGTGAGTCATGTCAACTCACCATCCTATGGGATACATTATGGTGAGTCATGTCAACTCACCATCCTATGGGATACATTATGGTGAGTCATGTCAACTCACCATCCTATGGGATACATTATGGTGAGTAATTTCAACTCACCATCCTATGGGATACATTATGGTGAGTAATTTCAACTCACCATCCTATGGGATACATTATGGTGAGTCCAGTCAACTCACCATCCTATGGGATACATTATGGTGAGTAATTTCAACTCACCATCCTATGGGATACATTATGGTGAGTCCAGTCAACTCACCATCCTATGGGATACATTATGGTGAGTCCTGTCAACTCACCATCCTATGGGATACATTATGGTGAGTCACGCCAACTCACCATCCTATGGGATACATTATGGTGAGTCACGCCAACTCACCATCCTATGGGATACATTATGGTGAGTCCTGGAAGTAGCTAGGTTTGCTGTAACATTGTCTACCTTGATGATGTTTTCCTTGGCCTCCGCGATGAGTTTGTTCTTGAGTTCCTTGGCCATCTGAGGGTAGAGGAACTGTGTGAGGGAGCGTTCGATGGCCAGGGTCCTCTGTCTGTTCCACTCCTGCACCTGGTGACTGAACTCATCTCTGTAGTAAAACTGCTTGATCTCATCAAAGTATGTCTGGTCACCTGCAACCCTGGGGAGAGGGGGGGGGTGGCAGAGAGAGAGATGGAGAGAGGAGAGAGAGAGGCAGAGAGAGAGAGGGGGGTGGCAGAGAGAGAGATGGAGAGAGGAGAGAGAGAGGGAGGTGGCAGAGAGAGAGGGAGGGTGACAGAGAGAGAGATTGAGAGAGAGAGGGAGAGGGGGGTGGCAGAGAGAGAGATTGAGGGAGAGGGGGGTGGCAGAGAGAGAGGGAGGGTGGCAGAGAGAGAGATGGAGAGAGAGAGGGAGAGGGGGGTGGGAGAGAGAGAGAGGGGGGTGGCAGAGAGAGAGATGGAGAGAGGAGAGAGAGAGGGAGAGGGGGGGTGGCAGAGAGAGAGAGGGGGAGAGGGGGGTGGCAGAGAGAGAGATGGAGAGAGGAGAGAGGGGGGGAAGGGGGGGTGGCAGAGAGAGAGAGAGGGGGGTGGCAGAGAGAGATGGAGAGAGGGGGGTGGCAGAGAGAGAGATGGAGAGAAGGGGGTGGCAGAGAGATGGAGAAGGGGGGGTGGCAGAGAGAGATGGAGAAGGGGGGGTGGCAGAGAGAGATAGAGGGAGGGTGCCAGAGAGAGATGGAGGGAGGGTGGCAGAGAGAGATGGAGGGAGGGTGGCAGAGAGAGATGGAGAGGAGAAAGAAGGGGTGGCAGAGAGAGATGGAGAGGAGAAAGAGGGGGTGGCAGAGAGAGATGGAGAGGAGAAAGAGGGGGTGGCAGAGAGAGATGGAGAGGAGAAAGAGGGGGTGGCAGAGAGAGATGGAGAGGAGAAAGAGGGGGTGGTAGAGAGAGATGGAGAGGAGAGAGATGGAGAGAGGAGAGAGGGGGTGGTAGAGAGAGATGGAGAGAGGAGAGGGGGTGGTAGAGAGAGATGGAGAGGAGAGAGATGGAGAGAGGAGAGAGATGGAGAGAGGAGAGGGGGGGTAGAGAGAGATGGAGAGAGGAGAGAGATGGAGAGGAGAGAGATGGAGAGAGGAGAGGGGGGGTAGAGAGAGATGGAGAGAGGAGAGAGATGGAGAGAGGAGAGAGATGGAGAGAGGAGAGGGGGGGTAAGTTTGACCATTCAGAGAGACTGAAACTTTAACTCATGAGTTTGGCCCATAGAGATAGATAGAGGACTCATCTTTGTATCTGTGCCATTAGAGCGGCTGTGACAGCATGGGCAGTGCCATTGAGGCTATTCTGAAATAGTCCATTTTCTTCTTCACGATTGGCTGATCCTTCCTGATGACCCGGTTGTACATGACTCCAACAGGGTCACAAGGAGGCATCAGCCAATGAAGTTGGGAGTCCTACCCAGTTGACTACATTAACATGGTGGAAGCCCTCAAATGGCGCTGCCCATGTTAATACAACCTTTCATTCTCTATGGTTTGGCCCTCCATCTTACCCTTCGACCCCTATGGAGGTGGATGCCTCCACGCCTTACCCTTTGACCCCTATGGAGGTGGATGCCTCCACGCCTTACCCTTTGACCCCTATGGAGGTGGATGCCTCCACGCCTTACCCTTTGACCCCTAGGAGGTCGATGCAGATGTCTATGGTGAGAAGGCCCTCCTCCTCAGCCTGGCACATCTTTAAGAACTGTTCTCCGTTCAGCTCCTTCACCGGCTTGTTCTTCAGGTACTTGAAGGAGTAGCCAAAGTGGGCCTCGTCCATGTCCTGTAACAAACCAGAGTCGGGTCAACATGGCGTGAGGACAGCAAAGAGGATCACGTCTTAAACCAGACATTTCTACACCATTTGTTGCAGGAGTCAAGTTAATACGACACGGTATTCTAAACCCTTACATGAACGTTAAACGGTATAACATCAACATGCTGTTGTGTTTGTTATGTTGGCTGTGGTCTAAAGACAGGTCTCACTCAGTTTGTTATGTTGGCTGTGGTCTAAAGACAGGTCTCACTCAGTTTGTTATGTTGGCTGTGGTCTAAAGACAGGTCTCACTCAGTTTGTTATGTTGGCTGTGGTCTAAAGACAGGTCTCTTTGTTATGCATGTTAGTCCAGGACTGGATCCCAGGTTGGTTCCTTCTCAGTTAAACAATAGTAAATGGTGATACAGAGGAAAGTTCTCACATCCTGTCTACCTAGCATCAATTACATGAACACTGTTAATACGTTGTCTTGGTTCCCATACCTTCTTTCCCTTCTTGGTGGGCTTGATGTTGATCTTGGCTCTCTCCTGGAACGTCTGTCTGAGGACGTGTCTGACCAGAGGCTCCCTGGCAATCTGCATCGCAACCATATAACGGGTCCCCTCCAACACCGCCTCAGGGCTGTTAAACTGGCTACACACACAGACAGAGGGAGAGCTCGGGGGGTCAGTGTGTATGTGTGGTTAACTGTAGACTTATTCTTTGGCCAACTCTACAGAGTTAAGCGTTTTACCCTGCTCTGTGTGTGTGTGTGTGTGTGTGTGTGTGTGTGTGTGTGTGTGTGTGTGTGTGTGTCGTTACTTTAAGCGTTTCACCCTGCTCTGTGTGTGTCGTTACGTTAAGCATTTTACCCTACCCTGTGTGTGTGTCGTTACGTTAAGCGTTTTACCCTGCTCTGTGTGTGTGTGTCGTTAAGCGTTTTACCCTGCTCTGTGTGTGTGTGTCGTTAAGCGTTTTACCCTGCTCTGTGTGTGTGTGTCGTTAAGCGTTTTACCCTGCTCTGTGTGTGTCGTTACGTTAAGCGTTTTACCCTGCTCTGTGTGTGTCGTTACGTTAAGCGTTTTACCCTGCTCTGTGTGTGTCGTTACGTTAAGCGTTTTACCCTGCTCTGTGTGTGTCGTTACGTTAAGCGTTTTACCCTGCTCTGTGTGTGTCGTTACGTTAAGCGTTTTACCCTGCTCTGTGTGTGTCGTTACGTTAAGCGTTTTACCCTGCTCTGTGTGTGTCGTTACGTTAAGCGTTTTACCCTGCTCTGTGTGTGTCGTTACGTTAAGCGTTTTACCCTGCTCTGTGTGTGTCGTTACGTTAAGCGTTTTACCCTGCTCTGTGTGTGTCGTTACGTTAAGCGTTTTACCCTGCTCTGTGTGTGTCGTTACGTTAAGCGTTTTACCCTGCTCTGTGTGTGTCGTTACGTTAAGCGTTTTACCCTGCTCTGTGTGTGTCGTTACGTTAAGCGGTTTACCCTGCTCTGTGTGTGTCGTTACGTTAAGCGTTTTACCCTGCCCTGTGTGTGTCGTTACGTTAAGCGTTTTACCCTGCCCTGTGTGTGTGTGTGTCGTTAAGCGTTTTACCCTGCTCTGTGTGTGGTTACCTGCAGACGTAGTCTTTAGCCAACTCTACAGGCTCGGCAGGGAACTGCTCTGTCTCGTGACGCTGGTAGCTGTCCCTCAGATTCTCTCCAAACTGCTCTGGAGTCAGACCAAACTTCTTAGCCAGGCCATCTGAGAGAGAGAAGAGAGGAGAGAGAGAGCAAGAGAGCGAGTGAGCAAAGAGCAATGGCATGGAGGTCCAAGGCCAGTAAGACATTTTCTGAGAAGCTATTAGTTCCTGATGCGATGCGTCTTGACATTAACAGAGAAGCTATTAGTTCCTGATGCGAAGCGTCTGGACATTAACTGAGAAGCTATTAGTTCCTGATGCGACGCGTCTTGACATTAACAGAGAAGCTATTAGTTCCTGATGCGAAGCGTCTTGACATTAACAGAGAAGCTATTAGTTCCTGATGCGACGCGTCTTGACATTAACAGAGAAGCTATTAGTTCCTGATGCGACGCGTCTTGACATTAACAGAGAAGCTATTAGTTCCTGATGCGACACGTCTTGACATTAACAGAGAAGCTATTAGTTCCTGATGCGACGCGTCTTGACATTAACAGAGAAGCTATTAGTTCCTGATGCGACGCGTCTTGACATTAACAGAGAAGCTATTAGTTCCTTATGCGACGCGTCTTGACATTAACAGAGAAGCTATTAGTTCCTGATGCGACGCGTCTTGACATTAACAGAGAAGCTATTAGTTCCTGATACGTCTTGACATTAACAGAGAAGCTATTAGTTCCTGATGCGATGCGTTTTGACATTAACAGAGAAGCTATTAGTTCCTGATGTGACGCGTCTGGACATTAACAGAGAAGCTATTAGTTCCTGATGCGATGCGTTTTGACATTAACAGAGAAGCTATTAGTTCCTGATGTGACGCGTCTGGACATTAACAGAGAAGCTATTAGTTCCTGATGCGACGCGTCTTGACATTAACAGAGAAGCTATTAGTTCCTGATGCGATACGTCTTGACATTAACATGTCCCAGTGCATTCATACTGTAACACGTCAGCCTCTGCAGAATTTGAAAAGGATGAGACAGATTGCCAGAAGTAATGTCTTGATGCAGAGCAGGGTATATTTTCTTCACGTTTCACATGTCAAGCCCCTTTCAGCAATCACAAGCACAATGAAGTCAAGCGTAGGTCCCATTCAGTACAGATAAATAGACGAGAGGTCAGAGGTGACTCACCGAGCCCGGCGCTCTGACAGATGCTGTACATGTCTCTGCGAGATGCCAGCTTCAGGTCAGGCCCCTTCTCTTCCTCCTCCTCCTCCTCCACCTCTTCCTCCACCTCTTCCTCCTCACCTGAAAGGAATGGGAAGAGACATGATGTGTGGAGTGTGGAAATCACACAACAAAAGTCAAAACAGGGTTGTTGAAAAGGTGCTGTTATTTTACTATATACAACGACGACACCTTTTACTATATACAGCAACGACACCTTTTACTATATACAGCAACGACACCTTTTACTATATACAGCAACGACACCTTTTACTATATACAACAACGACACCTTTTACTATATACAACAACGACACCTTTTACTATATACAGCAACGACACCTTTTACTATATACAGCAACGACACCTTTTACTATATACAGCAACGACACCTTTTACTATATACAGCAACGACACCTTTTACTATATACAGCAACGACACCTTTTATTATATACAGCAACGACACCTTTTACTATATACAGCAACGACACCTTTTACTATATACAGCAACGACACCTTTTACTATATACAGCAACGACACCTTTTACTATATACAGCAACGACACCTTTTACTATATACAGCAACGACACCTTTTACTATATACAGCAACGACACCTTTTATTATATACAGCAACGACACCTTTTACTATATACAACAACGACACCTTTTATTATATACAGCAACGACACCTTGCTTTGATATTTTAGCCAGCAGTCTCAGGGTGTGATTTCAAAGAAATAAGGAAACATCGAAATCCTCTTGGCAGCCATTTTGATCTCCTTATCAAATCATTTCTGGGTTAACAATATAGTTATTCACTATAATAGTAATCAGTTATAATTGTCAACATGGCATCCAACCTTCCTCGTTGACCTCAATCTTCTTCTTCTTCTTCTTCTTCTTCTTGCTGGCGGCCTTGGCTGCGTTCTGCATCTTGGGGATGTCTCGGCCATAGTACAGAAGGAAGTGACTATACACATCACTCAGCTCATCTATGGACTGGACGTCCTTCAGTCTGCAGGGGAGGAGAAGGGCGAGGGCAGCAGAAGGGAACAGTAAGACAAGCTGGACTTTACTAAATGGGTCCTGGCTTCTGTGAAGACATGGGGCTATGAGACTTCTGAACTTTGATGTACTATCATGTTATGGGAAGTCTGTTGACTTTCTAGACACAGACAAAGCCCTGAGAAGAAAACACATCTCTATGCTTCATCTGTATCCGGGAAACTGGCCCTTAGTGCATTACAACACTTGAGCACACGTTGTGGGAAAGACCATATCATCAAAAAAAATTATTCTTGAACTTCCTGTCTGTCCTTTTAGACCTGTTGCTATAACGTTTACACAATGTACAGGACTGAGCTTGTCAATCACGGGTCCCATTGACCCTCTTAATACCACTGTTCTCCTATACCTCTCCATGGATAACTATTCTGATAACTATTCTGATCAAAAGTAGTGCACTATATAGGGTGCCATTTTGGAAGCAGTCCCCATTTTCTCTGACCCTGTGTGGAACCATACTACGTACCTCTCCATATCAGCAGTGTCCAGGGGTCTGATGCCGTCAGCCAGGGGCTTGTCAGGGTCGGCAGAGATCTGCTCATACTGGTACCCCTGCATCCTCCGGAACAGACGTGTCAGGTTCTGCTTCCTGCTCTTCAGCTGGCACCACTGAGGTCAGGGGTCGAGGGACAGGAAGTGGGTCAATACGAGGAGAATCAACAATGGAACGAGGCTTCTGGATTACAGTTGGTAAAACCTAAAAGCAAAGGTTACCAACTGCTGGTAAACACAGAGGTGTGTGAGCCTCCAGGTCTTATGTCACATGACAAAGGTCATCCTTTACCTTCTCGTCCCACTGCCAGACCTTCCACAGGTCGTTGATGTTGAGCTCCGGTTCCACGTACTCCTTCCTGTAGAATGCGATGAACGGAACCTGGAGGGAACAGAGAGAGAGACACACACACACACACACACACACACACACACACACACAGTTAGAGCCTTAACGACTACACACACTGTTTGAGCCTTAGCCACTACACACACACACACGGTTAGAGCCTTAGCCACTACACACACACTGTTAGAGCCTTAGCCACTACACACACACACACAAACTGTTAGAGCCTTAGCCACTACACACACACACAGTAAGAGCCTTAGCCACTACACACACACACTGTTAGAGCCTTAGTCACTACACACACACTGTTAGAGCCTTAGCCACTACACACACACTGTTAGAGCCTTAGCCACTACACACACACACACACACACACACACACACACACACACACACAGTAAGAGCCTTAGCCACTACACACACACACTGTTAGAGCCTTAGCCACTACACACACACACACACACACACACACACACACACACACACACACACACACACACTGTTAGAGCCTTAGCCACTACACACACACTGTTAGAGCCTTAGTCACTACACACACACACACACACACACACACACACAGTTAGAGCCTTAGCCACTACACACACACACACACACACACACACACACACACTGTTAGAGCCTTAGCCACTACACACACACACGGTTAGAGCCTTAGCCACTACACACACACACACACACACACACACACACACACACACACACACACACACGCGGTTAGAGCCTTAGCCACTACACACACACACACTGTTAGAGCCTTAGCCACAACATACACACACACTGTTAGAGCCTTAGCCACAACACACACACACACACACTGTTAGTATCAGGGCAGTGTACCTCAAAATGCTGATTCCTCATGAAGTTGAGGGCCTCCTTAATCTTGGCGATGGTGCTGGGGCCCTTCCTGCTAAAGTTAGTTGTGGCCCCTCTGTCCAGGTAATCTGTACTCTCCTGAACACACAGACAACAGTGGTTTTAAAAACAAAGTAAAAATAGTATGATAGCGGACTGAGACAGTAAGGTCTGTGCTGAGATGTTCATGTGTTTTATCTGTATGATAATAGTGAGGGTGATGGGATGTTCATGTGTTTTAGCTGTATGATAATAGTGAGGGTGATGGGATGTTCATGTGTTTTAGCAGTATGATAATAGTGAGGGTAATGGGATGTTCATGTGTTTTAGCAGTATGATAATAGTGAGGGTAATGGGATGTTCATGTGTTTTATCTGTATGATAATAGTGAGGGTAATGGGATGTTCATGTGTTTTAGCTGTATGATAATAGTGAGGGTAATGGGATGTTCACGTGTTTTAGCTGTATGATAATAGTGAGGGTAACGGGATGTTCATGTGTTTTAGTTGTATGATAATAGTGAGGGTAATGGGATGTTCATGTGTTTTAGCTGTATGATAATAGTGAGGGTGATGGGATGTTCATGTGTTTTAGCAGTATGATAATAGTGAGGGTAATGGGATGTTCATGTGTTTTATCTGTATGATAATAGTGAGGGTAATGGGATGTTCATGTGTTTTAGCTGTATGATAATAGTGAGGGTAATGGGATGTTCACGTGTTTTAGCTGTATGATAATAGTGAGGGTAACGGGATGTTCATTTGTTTTAGCAGTATGATAATAGTGAGGGTAACGGGATGTTAATTTGTTTTAGCTGTATGATAATAGTGAGGGTGATGGGATGTTCATGTGTTTTAGCTGTATGATAATAGTGAGGGTGATGGGATGTTCATGTGTTTTAGCTGTATGATAATAGTGAGGGTAATGGGATGTTCATGTGTTTTATCTGTATGATAATAGTGAGGGTAATGGGATGTTCATGTGTTTTAGTTGTATGATAATAGTGAGGGTAATGGGATGTTCATGTGTTTTAGCTGTATGATAATAGTGAGGGTAATGGGATGTTCACGTGTTTTAGCTGTATGATAATAGTGAGGGTAATGGGATGTTCATGTGTTTTAGCTGTATGATAATAGTGAGGGTAATGGGATGTTCATGTGTTTTAGCAGTATGATAATAGTGAGGGTAATGGGATGTTCATGTGTTTTAGCAGTATGATAATAGTGAGGGTAATGGGATGTTCATGTGTTTTAGCTGTATGATAATAGTGAGGGTAATGGGATGTTCATGTGTTTTAGCTGTATGATAATAGTGAGGGTAATGGGATGTTCACGTGTTTTAGCTGTATGATAATAGTGAGGGTAACGGGATGTTCATTTGTTTTAGCAGTATGATAATAGTGAGGGTAACGGGATGTTAATTTGTTTTAGCTGTATGATAATAGTGAGGGTGATGGGATGTTCATGTGTTTTAGCTGTATGATAATAGTGAGGGTGATGGGATGTTCATGTGTTTTAGCTGTATGATAATAGTGAGGGTAATGGGATGTTCATGTGTTTTAGCAGTATGATAATAGTGAGGGTAATGGGATGTTCATGTGTTTTAGCAGTATAATAGTGAGGGTATTGGGATGCTCATGTGTTTTATCAGTATGATAATAGTGAGGGTAATGGGATGTTCATGTGTTTTAGCTGTATGATAATAGT
Source organism: Salvelinus alpinus (assembly GCF_045679555.1). Taxonomy (NCBI): domain Eukaryota; kingdom Metazoa; phylum Chordata; class Actinopteri; order Salmoniformes; family Salmonidae; genus Salvelinus; species Salvelinus alpinus. Next base: position 36,468,906 of record NC_092109.1, on the reverse strand, counting down.
GAGGGTGATGGGATGTTCACGTGTTTTATCTGTATGATAATAGTGAGGGTAATGGGATGTTCATGTGTTTTATCTGTATGATAATAGTGAGGGTAATGGGATGTTCACGTGTTTTAGCAGTATGATAATAGTGAGGGTAATGGGATGTTCACGTGTTTTAGCAGTATGATAATAGTGAGGGTGATGGGATGTTCACGTGTTTTAGCTGTATGATAATAGTGAGGGTAATGGGATGTTCATGTGTTTTAGCTGTACGATAATAGTGAGGGTAAAGGGATGTTCATGTGTTTTACGATTTAACGAAAACCCCTAAATTCATGTCCCTTCTTTGTCCTGGTTTCATATGGAATCACTCTCCACAGCAGGTCAGAGGCTCAAACCTGTATAGACATGGTGGGGGTGGGCTGAGGTAGTGTGTGTATGTAGTCAATGTGTAATGTGTGTATGCAGTCAATTTGTGTATGGGTAGTCAGTGTGTAGTGTGTGTGTGTGTGTGTGCAGTCAGTGTGTAGTGTGTGTGTGTGTGGTGTGTAGTGTGTGTGTGAGTGTGTGTGTGAGTGTGTGTGTGTAGTGTGTGTGTGTAGTGTGTGTAGTGTGTGTGTGTAGTCAGAGGTTCCTACCTGCATGGAGATGGTGGGGGTTGAGAAAGCGTTTCTGTAGATCCACTCTGCCTCTTCCTCCAACTCATCATCCTCAGCAGGCTTCACTGGGATGGAGCGCAGCTACAGGACAGAGCACGGACGGAGTGTGAGACGGACACGGCTTTATTAACATATCACAACTAGATTCAAGAACACAGGAGGGTGAAACAGACAAACACAACCCTACCTGGAACCTCTCTGGCATGTCTGTGGAGCGGATCTCGTTGTCCTGGTCAGTCATGTGACTACTCTCCAGCTCGCTGGGCTCGTAGAGCTCGAAGATGCTCTTCCTCCCCACCCTCCTCTTCGTTGGCTTCTTGGGCCGGTCCCAGCCCTCTTCATCCTGGTCCTCCTCCTCTTCCTCACCCTGTTCATAAGCACCGTCGGCGTCGAACTCCGCAAAGTCAAAGTCGCCGCCGAAGATTTCCTGAGCTTCCTGGAGGGCTCTGTAGACGGGGACAGAAGAACAGAGGGGACAGGTGAAAACATTCTGCTCTCAATGGTTGTTCAGCATTTGATGGAAGGAAACCTCTAGGACGGATGGGATCGTATACAGGTCTGTCCACACTAACCCTGAGGTGGTGAACACTATCCCTAACCCTGAGGTGGTGAACACTATCCCTAACCCTGAGGTGAGTGAACACTATCCCTAACCCTGAGGTGGTGAGTGAACACTATCCCTAACCCTGAGATGGTGAACACTATCCCTAACCCTGAGGTGGTGAGTGAACACTATCCCTAACCCTGAGGAGGTGAGTGAACACTATCCCTAACCCTGAGGAGGTGAGTGAACACTATCCCTAACCCTGAGGAGGTGAGTGAACACTATCCCTAACCCTGAGGAGGTGAGTGAACACTATCCCTAACCCTGAGGAGGTGGTGAACACTATCCCTAACCCTGAGGTGAGTGAACACTATCCCTAACCCTGAGGTGGTGAACACTATCCCTAACCCTGAGGTGGTGAACACTATCCCTAACCCTGAGGTGGTGAACACTATCCCTAACCCTGAGGTGGTGAACACTATCCCTAACCCTGAGGTGGTGAACACTATCCCTAAACCTGAGGTGAGTGAACACTATCCCTAACCCTGAGGTGGTGAACACTATCCCTAACCCTGAGGTGGTGAACACTATCCCTAACCCTGAGGTGGTGAACACTATCCCTAACCCTGAGGTGGTGAACACTATCCCTAACCCTGAGGTGGTGAACACTATCCCTAACCCTGAGGTGGTGAACACTATCCCTAACCCTGAGGCGGTGAACACTATCCCTAACCCTGGGGTGAGTGAACACTATTCCTAACCCTGAGGAGGTGAGTGAACACTATCCCTAACCCCGAGGAGGTGAGTGAACACTATCCCTAACCCTGAGGTTAACACTATCCCTAACCCTGAAGTGGTGAGTGAACACTCACGCGTCCGTGTATCCTGAGAACTTCTTGCTTCTCCTCTTGGTGATAGGTTGGCCATCGTCGTCCACGATAAAGTCATCAATATCTGAGGAAATAAGTGATTATCAGAGCCAGGAAGTTTTCAGACAAAATTATCTTTCCCGTAATATGTTTATATTTGCATATATAGAACAGAGTTTTTCAAAAATAATTTCAGGTACTAAATGTAACATTATCATCAAAAGTACCCGACTCCTCCTCTCCCTCCTCTTCCTCTTCTTCGTCGAGGCGTTCACCATGGCGACGTAGGGGCGGGTCGACTGTCTCTCCCTCCTCCAGCTCCCCCTCTCTGTCCTCGTCATCTCCTCTGTGGAAGATCTCGTCTGCGATCTGGTCCTTCTCGTCATCTTCATCATCATCCATAGTCTTCACACGGTCATACTTCTTCTTCTGTCAGGACAACAGAGGACGCAGAGAGACGTTTAAACTGGGGTCCATGTCCTCATAGAGGATGGTGAGGATGGGGAAAGATGTTTAAACTGGGGCCCATTTCAGGTTATGCATTTATATGATACTTGAATATGTTACGATTACTCATTTGAACCACAAAGCATCTCAGAGTAGGAGTGCTGATATAGGATCAATTTAGCCTTTTCGATAACAATTACATGATTATAATTGAAGTGATTGCTTACCCTAACCCAGACAGGAAGGGACTGCTAACCCTAACCCAGACAGGAAGGGACTGCTAACCCTAACCCAGACAGGAAGTAACTGCTAACCCGAACCCAGACAGGAAGTGACTGCTAACCCGAACTCAGACAGGAAGTGACTGCTAACCCTAACCCAGACAGGAAGTGACTGCTAACACTAACCCAGACAGGAAGTGACTGCTAACCCTAACCCACACAGGAAGTGACTGCTTACCCTAACCCAGACAGGAAGTGACTGCTTACCCTAACCCAGACAGGAAGTGACTGCTTACCCTAACCCAGACAGGAAGTGACTGCTTACCCTCCTCTTGACTTTGACTCCCAAGTTCTCCTCAATAAGGTCCAGATCATCATCATCCAGGTAGTCGTCATAGTCTATGGAGGAAGGGAGTGAGAGAGAGGGGGAAAGAGGGAGGAAGGGAGTGAGAGAGAGGGGGAGGAAGGGAGTGAGAGAGAGGGGGAAAGAGGGAGGAAGGGAGTGAGAGAGAGGGGGAAAGAGGGAGGAAGGGAGTGAGAGAGAGGGGGAAAGAGGGAGGAAGGGAGTGAGAGAGAGGGGGAAAGAGGGAGGAAGGGAGTGAGAGAGAGGGGGAAAGAGGGAGGAAGGGAGTGAGAGAGAGGGGAAAGAGGGAGGAAGGGAGAGAGAGGGGGAGCGAGGGAGTGAGAGAGAGGGGGAAAGAGGGAGGGGGGGTAGAAAGAGGGTGGGAGGGAGAGGTAGAAAAGGAGCGAGAGAGGGGGGGGCGAGGGAAGAAAGGAGCAAGAAAAGGGGGGGCGAGGTAGGAAAGGAGCAAGAAAGGGGGGTGCGAGGTAGGAAAGGAGCGAGATAGAAAGGGGGGTGAGGTAGGAAAGGAGAGATAGAGGGAAAAGTGCGACAGAGAAGAATTTGGTTTACATAAAATTGCTTTCATTTATCTACTAGGCAAGACTACCAATTTTTGGGGAATGAAATCTCTCAAACAGCCCTGAAGCCCAAACTTACTGCGTTTCTTGCGTCTGTGTCTGACTTCATCCTCTGAGTCGCTGCCGCTGCCCGCTCCTCCGCTTTTCTTCTCTTCCTCTTCCTCATCTTCATCCACATCATCGTCGATGAGCCCCATCAGGTTCCCGTGCTCATCCTGGTCCTCTGTGTTTAACTCTTCCTCCTCTTCCTCTGTTGGGGGTTGGAGGAAGAATTAAACACACATGCAAACATTTGCTCATAAACTAAACACACAGATGAATACATGATAGAGGAATTGCACGAATCATACGAAATCAGTACATTGTAATCATGTGCTCACCATCATCCATAAACGCCTGGGTCTTTTTAGGCTTCAGGTCTTTCTCTTCAAACTCCTCCTCCGACTCCTCAGCCTCGCTATCGATGAAGTCAGACATGTCTGCAAGGCCTGGACACACACGCTACAGGTTAACACAAGGATCGCACTAAAAGATAGAATTTGTCTCATATATTTAAATAATATTATTTTCAGAGTTGCTTTAACAGTCTTGCTGTCAGTTTCAAAGATGCACCAAACCAGGAAAGCTAGTAAGGCACTCGATCCCGCACAACAACGTTCAGAAGAGAGAATCGTGGATGGATTGAGAACCGTAACGAGTTGCGCGATTCTGGAACAACATATTCAAACAGATGATTGACGTCTCACGCAAACAAAAGACCAGTAAACACCAGTGAACAGAAAAGACAAACGGCACACTTAGATACTACAGTACCTAGCTAGCTAACGTTAGGTACGGTTAATTAAGAAACCAATGTTGCGCTGGGATGCTTGGTTTTCTAGCCAACCATCTCTACAGTTTTATAGAACGCTTACATAACTAGCTAACTATGCTTTTTCGTTGTTTTGAACTTCGTATCTCAGTAGCTAATTAGCTATATACCCATGCTAACTGGCTAGCAAGCACAAAAACTCCATTAGCTAGCTAAGTTAAACGTGAAGGGCTTTCGTTAGCCATGTGGCGACTTTCAGTTGTTATATTACCAAGACACGTTGATAATGAACTCTGAATTGTGTATCCTTGACTTCAGTTAGCAATATGTTTTGTTGCTAAATCAAGGTACTGGGAGACGACAACAACAAGGCCCCTGTAGCTAGTTAACTTAGCTAACAGCACGTTAACAAATTAGCCAGGGGGACAACAGTCAATGCTATTGTTCCCATGTTGTTGGCGCGGGATTATTTCACTGGACACCAAACTCCTTTGTTAAAATAACTTACTTCTCCCTGCGACGATACTTGACCTAAATCCTTTAAATGTAGAAGGATATGTTGCTATGCTATATTTTCGAACAGCTTCTAATAATAAAAATGGCTGATGAATAGCGGCGTGTTGAATTCCGGTGGTAAGGAAACTTCCGACTCTGTGTGAAGTGGTTTTTGCTCGTGGAGCCCATCCACTCCCTCTGGTGGACAATATTATAACGTCAAGTCCTGCGACCACGTTCCGCAGCGATAAAAGGAAAATAACGAACTAACAAGTGTTGATTTCAACGTAAACAAACGAAGTAGACTCCTTAAGTACTTCAAAGTTATAACGAAACCCGCAAAAGCCCCATCACTTTTCATCTAAAGTGACTAATCCGCGCCAGCAGGGGGAGCTGTCATATTATACCTCCTTCCCCACTGTACCGTTTTGATGACGTAGCATAAACTAATGAAAATCGCTGAGTTGAGTGGCAGCTGCGAGCGGTAATGGATAACTGTACTGGTCATTCACACTTTTTATTGGGCGCTTTCTTATTAACATGTTTATTTGGGCTATCGCTCGGGACGGAACTGAGCTTTGTGACTTGCGGCTCGGTCGTGAAGCTGTTAAATGTAAAGCACAATGTCAGACTGCACTCTCACGACGTGCGCTACGGCTCCGGTGAGTCAATGTGTTCTTGCTAGCTAGCCAACTGCCAACGTCTACTAGTAGCTAACTATAGCTTGGATACAGAGATGGAAAACAGCTTGACTTGATTATATTCTCTCTCTTCTCCATTGTTCTCACTCATGTTTCTGTTTGCCTGACGATGTATTTGTCTCTCTCTGTCCTGCCAGGCAGCGGGCAGCAGTCAGTAACAGGCGTGACCACGGTGGAGGACAGTAACAGTTACTGGAGTGTACGGGGCACCAGCGGGGTCCTGTGTCACCGGGGGACTCCTATTAAGTGTGGTCAGACCATCCGCCTCACACATGTCAACACTGGACGCAACCTGCACAGCCACTACTTCTCCTCTCCGCTTTCCTCCAACCAGGTCAAGGGAAACATCATGTTTGTGACCCAAATGACACCCTATTCCCTATTTAGACCAGGGCCCATATGGCTATAGTTAAAAAGGGCCCATAAGGTTCTGGTCAAAAGTAGTGCTCTGGATAGCGCAGGGGTACTCAACTCATACCCTACGAGGTCCGGAGCCTGCTGGTTTTCTGTTCTACCTGATAATTATTTTGCACACAACTGGTGTCACAGGTCTAGATCAGTCCCTGATTAGGGGAAACAGTGAAAAAGGGCAGTGGAACTGTCTTCGAGGTCCAGAGTCGAGTTTGAAGGGTATAGGGAATAGGCTGTCATTTGGGGGAAAAGTTTAAGTCAATATTTGTTTATTCTGTTTTGAAACACTTTAGCCTCGCTCACTGTGTGGAGATAAGTGTATCACAAGAGGTCTGGACCTTCATGGCACAGGAGGTTGTAGGGTGTGTTGTCCTTGACCTGTAACTTCAGGGATGCCCTGCTCTCTGTCCCCCTCAATCACTAACTACAATACTAAAAAGATATATCATTGTATAATTGTTCATGCTTTCTCTGATCCTCTTTCTCCCTCCCCCGTGCTTTCTCTCCCTCTCCCCCCTCTCTCAGGAGGTGAGTGCGTTTGGTGAGGAGGGAGAAGGAGACCACCTGGATGAGTGGACGGTGCAGTGTGGAGGGGCGGTGTGGCAGCGCGAGGAGGCTGTCCGCTTCCAGCACGCCTCCACCGATGCGTTGCTATCGATTACGGGGGAGCAGTATGGCCGGCCCATCCACGGGCAGAGGGAAGTGCACGCCATGACGGGCCCCAGCCAGCACAGCCTGTGGAGGGCCATGGAGGGGGTCTATATGAAGCCCAGTGAAAGCCCACTAGGGAACAAGGACTACAGCCATCCTCTACACACAGAGTTCTGATTCAATCAGACTACAGCCATCCTCTACACACAGAATTCTGATCTGACTACAGCCATCCTCCACACACGGACTGACTACAGCCATCCTCTGCTCTGCACAGAGTTTTGATTCTCAATCAACCTGACCTGGCTCTACATACCATTTTCCTCCCTGTTGTCGCTCTCTCGCTCTCTCTCTCCTCCCCCCCACCCAGAGTTGTGATCTCCTCTGGCCCCCTGTATCCAACCCAACTTAGTTGTCTGCCTACCTGTTTCTTACTCAACTCGCTCTGTTTTGAGGACACTCTAACGCACAGTGGATCTAATCTGGGGGTTGCCAGCACCACTACAGAACTCTTTGACCAATCCAATCTCCGTCACCTGACCTCATCAACAGAGACTATTTGATACACTAAACGAATGCTGCTACAAGATGTAGTAAATACTATTTTCTATTTCCCCTCCACACACCTCCCAACATGGTACTCTCCCCTCCACACACCTCCTCCCAACGTGGTACTTCAACATAGACATGTAAATGTATGTGAGACACCAGAACAAAAACAGCTAGTGATTTTATTGTTCTGTATGTCAGAGGTGCTACATGGCCATTTTGCTAGTGCCTCTAAGATGGTGCGCCGCCCCATGTCTGACTGGTTATAGAATAGGGTAAATATGACTTTATTGGTCCCCTGATATGATCAACAACAGACTACGGTCCATATCAATTCTGCAGGTTTGTGTTGATTGTGCACAAAAACGCTAAATGGAGGCCAGAATGCTTATTTCAAGAAACAAGTCTTGTGCGTCTACAAACGTACTTAAAACAACAGCCTTGTTACGATGCCTGTATTACATTATCGATTTCTCTACTATTCAAACAAGTGTAGTTGTATTAATAAAGAGGAGCAGTTTGAACCATTTTAAAGAAACATTTGAATCCTAGCACACTGCCTATCCCCACAATTCTCTTCTTCACCATGAACAAGTAGGGTTTCTTTGTTTGACTTGCTTTCAGTTTAAGTCCATACAGTATTACATATCCCTTCCATTGACTAAGCTGAAACATGAAGTGTACCATAATTCTCTGTCCACTACAGTATTGTGTCACAGTCAGTGGTAGGAGTCGATTCCATTCAGGAAATTCAGAACCTGAATCATAATTCCAATTGAAGAACGGAAAGGAACGTCCCCGTTGAAAACGAAAGGCACTTTTTGAGTCTAGAATTTCTCAATTCACCTTCTAGAACTAACAGAATTAGATTGGAATTGACCCCAGCCACGCTGTCATTGTCCCAGGGGTTGACAGCTACAGCCTGTCTGGTCTGACATGGGTCTTACGAAGTGTTTTCTATCAGCTGTCTGTGACGGTTCATTTCAACACAAAGGTTTGTTTTCACAAGACTTGAACATGATTGTAATAGATACCTCAGATTAAATGGATGTTTTGTGCTAACCAGTGTTATGTTCTCTGTCTGTCCTTGGTTGATGACGTAACTCGTTTGTATAGTCAAGTCAGGAAAGGTCTTCTCTCTTCAGATTTCTACCCTCTTCATCAATGGCTCTTAATACTTTTTATTACAGAGACATAACAACACTTAAAGTGATGCTCCAGAGATTTTATATAATTTCAGCCAGAAGTTTTGAAAGTATTGCTCATGTCACGAGCCAAAACGGGTCCCTGAAAATTGTGCACAGTTGTGCATTACTGTATGATATGTTACGTCCTGCAAAAAATAATTATTTATATATATAAATATACACACACACACTACCGTTCAAAAGTTTGAGATCACTTAGAAATGTCCTTGTTTTTAAAAGAAAAGCAAAAAATGTTGTCCATTAAATAACATCAAATTGATCAGAAATACAGTGTAGAGATTGTTAATGTTGTAAATCACTATTGTAGCTGGAAATGGCTGATTTTTAATGGAATATCTACATAGGCGTACAGAGGCCCATTATCAGCAACCATCACTCCTGTGTTCCAATGGCACGTGGTGTTAGCTAATCCAAGTTTATCCTTTTAAAAGGCTGATTCATGAAGATTCATGAAGATTCATGAAATAGTTCCCGCAAAACACCAGCCTCAACGTCAACAGTGAAGAGGCGACTGGGATGCTTGACTTTCTTGGCAGAGTTGCAAAGAAAAAGCCATATTTCAGACTGGCCAATAAAAAGAAAAGATTAAGATGGGCAAAAGAACACAGACACTGGACAGAGGAACTCTGCCTAGAAGGCCAGCAGCCCGAAGTCGCCTCTTCACTGTTGACGTTGAGACTGGTGTTTTGCGGGTACTATTTCATGAATCTTCATGAATCTTCATGAATCAGCCTTTTAAAAGGATAAACTTGGATTAGCTAACACCACGTGCCATTGGAACACAGGAGTGATGGTTGCTGATAATGGGCCTCTTTACACCTATGTAGATATTCCATTAAAAAAATCTGTTTCCAGCTACAATAGTAATTTACAACATTAACAATGTCTACACTGTATTTCTGATCAATTTAATGTTATTTTAATTGACAAAAACAGTGCTTTCCTTTAAAAAACAAGGACATTTCTAAGTGACCCCAAACTTTTGAACGGTAGTGTGTGTGTGTATATATATATAAACTCAGCAAAAGGAACGTCCTCACTGTCAAAACGTATCATGTGTAAATATTTGTATGAACATAACAACAGCAATATTCAACAACTGAGACATAAACTGAACAAGTCCCAAGCTCAGTCTGATGATGCTGTGACACACCGCGCCAGACCCTGACGGACCCTCCACCTCCAAATCGATCCCGATCCAGGGTACAGGCCTCGGTGTAACGCTCATTCCTTCGATGAGAAACGCAATTCCGACCATCACCCCTGGTGAGACAAAACCGCGACTCGTCAGTGAAGAGCACTTTTTGCCAGTCCTGTCTGGTCCAGCGACAGTGGGTTTGTGCCCATAGGCGACGTTGTTGCCGGTGATGTCTGGTGAGGACCTGCCTTACAACAGGCCTACAAGCCCTCAGTCCAGCCTCTCTCAGCCTATTGTGGACAGTCTGAGCACTGATGGAGGGATTGTGTTCCTGGTGTAACTCGTGCAGTTGTTGCCATCCTGTACCTGTCCCGCAGGTGTGATGTTCGGGTGTACTGATCCTGTGCAGGTGTTGTTACACGTGGTCTGCCACTGAGAGGACGATCAGCTATCCGTCCTGTCTCCCTGTAGCGCTGTCTTAGGCGTCACACAGTACGGACTTGCAATTTATTGCCCTGGGCACATCTGCAGTCCTCATGCCTCCTTGCAGCATGCCTAAGGCACGTTCACGCAGATGAGCAGGGACCCTGGGCATCTTTCTTTTGGTGTTTTTCAGAGTCAGTAGAATGGCCTCTTTAGTGTCCTAAGTTTTCATAACTGTGACCTTAATTGCCCACCGTCTGTAAGCTGTTAGTGTCTTAACGACCGTTCCACAGGTGCATGTTCATTAATTATTTATGGTTCATTGAACAAGCATGGGAAACAGTGTTTAAACCCTTTACAATGAAGATCTGTGAAGTTATTTAGATTTTTTATGAATTATCTTTGAAAGACAGGGTCCTGAAAAAGGGACGTTTCTTTTTTTGCTGAGTTTATATATATGTATTTTTTGCAATTGGTATGACATGTTATGAATTCCAGTTCATACAATATGTTATGAATTTGTCAGTGCTTTAGATCCTGGACTGCATCTTTAATGTTCAATGCCGTGGAGATTGTGAGAGCTGTAACTCTGTAGCTACTGGTAATACACAACCGTTTACATGATGTACTTCAATGGAACCACATATATTGGAGCAACTTGCCTCTATTCAATCTGGATCAGATTGCGTAATAGAAAAGCAAAGTTAATTTCCCATTGAGCCGACATATGAGGGACATATGCACTGTTTACCATGAATGCAGTCTTGGCTAACTTGAGGAAATTGCCTTTAAATTTCAATCACGCTGCAATGCTGAACTTCCGCGATACTGATTGAATATAGAGCCCTTGACATAAAGAGAGTTTGACTATTCAATATGCATACACGCTTGAGTGAAAGACTAGAATTTTATTGACCCAGACTCACAGTGACAGAGGTAGAGTTCACCATTCCAGTGGAATATTCTCCTCACAAAGACTGGCCAACAGGTAGATGTGCTCCTTGGCCCACTGGTAGTGCACAGAAGGAACACTCAGGGCATAGAACTCAAATGTGACATAGAACTCAAGAACCTGATATAGAACTCCATGAAATGACATAGAGCTGTGTGTGTGTGTGTGTGTGTGTGTGTGTGTGTGTGTGCGTGCGTGCGTCTGTGTTTGCATTCCTGTGTGACGTGTGTTCCCCACCTTGGGGTGTGTACAGTCATAGCGGGTGTGTCTTTAGTGCTCTAGGACCTGTGTGTAGAGTATGAAGGAGGAGATGTGAGAGAAATGGGCTGTCTGAACCCAAAGAGACTGTTCCTCAGACATAATATACACTGGGGAAATGATTGGGGTTACCTTAGTAATGTTGACATGAACCAACAGCAATATGTTTTGCATGTTGTATAATGTCCTCTTTGAGGTGTTTCTAGACAACATTAGACAGCCTTAACTGTAATATTTTAATGCATTGTTCAACAAATCTCTCTTGTAACTAATGTGTATTATGTTATGTCATGCATATGACACTGTTAAGTGGCCTTTATAACAATGTTAAGTAGCTTCAATGTCATGGGAGTCCAATACCAGTAGCCCCTCCCTCTCCTCAGGGTTAGCTGCTGATTGGCTGTGTCTCTGCAGTGCGGTCACCTGGGCATCTGATCTCTCCATGTAGTCTCTGAGTTACATGACTCACCTGTGATGTAGTGTAAACACCTGGACAAGGTAAAGGTGATAGATGCTGTAAACACCTGGACAAGGTAAAGGTGATGATGTTGTAAACACCTGGACAAGGTAAAGGTGATAGATGTTGTAAACACCTGGACAAGGTAAAGGTGATAGATGCTGTAAACACCTGGACAAGGTAAAAGTGATAGATGCTGTAAACACCTGGACAAGGTAAAGGTGATAGATACTGTAAACACCTGGACAAGGTAAAGGTGATAGATGTTGTAAACACCTGGACAAGGTAAAGGTGATAGATACTGTAAACACCTGGACAAGGTAAAGGTGATAGATACTGTAAACACCTGGACAAGGTAAAAGTGATAGATGTTGTAAACACCTGGACAAGGTAAAGGTGATAGATACTGTAAACACCTGGACAAGGTAAAAGTGATAGATGTTGTAAACACCTGGACAAGGTAAAGGTGATAGATGTTGTAAACACCTGGACAAGGTAAAGGTGATAGATGTTGTAAACACCTGGACAAGGTAAAGGTGATAGATGTTGTACACACCTGGACAAGGTAAAAGTGATAGATGCTGTAAACACCTGGACAAGGTAAAAGTGATAGATGTTGTAAACACCTGGACAAGGTAAAGGCGATAGATGTTGTAAACACCTGGACAAGGTAAAGGTGATAGATGTTGTAAACACCTGGACAAGGTAAAGGTGATAGATGTTGTAAACACCTGGACAAGGTAAAGGTGATAGATGTTGTAAACACCTGGACAAGGTAAAGGTGATAGATGTTGTAAACACCTGGACAAGGTAAAGGTGATAGATGTTGTAAACACCTGGACAAGGTAAAGGTGATAGATGCTGTAAACACCTGGACAAGGTAAAGGTGATAGATGTTGTACACCACACCCTCATGTTCATGGTAAAACCACTGATACATCCAGCTACTCCTTCAGACAAAAAATAAACCAGATGACACTGAACAACATGATCAGAAGTGACATTTGAACCAAAACGTTGACATAAAGTGCATTCGGAAAGTATTCAGACCCCTTCACTTTTTCAACATTTTGTTATACGTTACAGCCAGTGGCGATCCATCATTCAGGGGAGGTGGGGCAGAGCCCCACATTTTGGGGGGTTGCCTGTTTTGCATGTTATTTTGGCATTAATAAGTGTCACATATCAGTTTGCAAACAATGTAAAAAATATATATATTTCATTGAGTTAATAAAGCCACATACAAACATGGTCTCTTTTTTTGTTTTCTTGAGTAAGGCAGCTCCAAAATGCAGGTGTTTCAGCCTAGCTCAGTGCTTTCTGTGGTGCTGGGGCAAGCCAGCAGAAAATACCTATCACGGCCGTCTAAAGAAGTTGACCAAAGCGCAGCGTGGTGAGCGCACATTTTCCTTTTATTTAAAAATGACGCCAACAAAACAATAAACCATACAAAAACGACCGTGAAGCTTAAGGGCTATGGTGCCACAAACAAAGACAACTTCCCACACAGAAAGGAGGGAAAAAGGGCTACCTAAGTATGGTTCCCAATCAGAGACAACGATAGACAGCTGTCCCTGATTGAGAACCAAAACATAGAAACACAAAATCATAGAAAACAAAACATAGAATGCCCACCCCAAATCACACCCTGACCAAACCAAATAGAGACATAAAAAGGCTCTCTAAGGTCTGGGCGTGACAATACGGAGCAGTGCGCCGTGATTGGCTCAGTGTTCTGTCAGTCATGGGGAAACTACGTCACTGCGAAGTCTAAGGGGAGACCTCGAAAATTCTAGCCCTAGGGTGCTGATAGAGTTACATAGGAAGTGCCCATCCAAGAAGACTCAAGGTCATTGGCCACAGATAAAATGATGTCAATTCACATTATATGTACAGTAGTTTTGATTGGACTGATCATGTCAACATCATACTTTCATAATATTAGCTAGCAGTCATCATCATGAATCAAGTCGACAATCTACTGGAAAATCCTTTTAAATTTTTGTCAAATGAAGATAAATAATGAAGAGAAATGATAGATAAAACGTATCGGTGCTCATCGGCCATTGGACATAAACATTACACAACAAGTTGGAAATCACAAATTCAACAATGAGTGGTTTGGGAGGAAGCGAGCACAACACAACCAGGTGAGTCCAAAAATATTTTGTATGCGCTGCATAAATGATGTAATATGCCAGGGACATTTCTCTACAACAGGCTATAGGCTACATGTGCATGAGCACCACCAAGTCAGAACAGTAGGCGAAATTAAGAGGGGATAACAGACCAAATTATTAGCATGAGGCAGATGGGCTACTAACAGCTTTTACACAACATACACTTAGTATTACTTTCTTAGCTACAGTATACTTACAGTGGCTTGCGAAAGTATACACCCCTCTTGGCATTTTTCCTATTTTGTTGCATTACAACCAACCTGTAATTTAAATATATTTTTATTTGGATTTCATGTAATGGACATACACAAAATAGTCCAAATTGGTGAAGTGAAATTTAAAAGTAACTTGTTTCAAAAAATTCTACAAAATAAGAAAAGGAAAAGTGGTGGGTGCATATGTGTTCACCCCCTAAATAAGATCTGGTGCAACCAATTACCTTCAGGAGTCACATAATTAGTTAAATAAAGTCCACCTGTGTGCAATCTAAGTGTCACATGATCTGTCACATGATCTCAGTATATACAGTGGGGAGAACAAGTATTTGATACACTGCCGATTTTGTAGGTTTTCCTACTTACAAAGCATGTAGAGGTCTGTAATTTTTATCATAGGTACACTTCAACTGTGAGAGACGGAATCTAAAACAAAAATCCAGAAAATCACATTGTATGATTTTTAAGTAATTAATTTGCATTTTATTTTTTAAATACTTAAATTACATAAGTATTTGATACATCAGAAAAGCAGAACTTAATATTTGGTACAGAAACCTTTGTTTGCAATTACAGAGATCATACGTTTCCTGTAGTTCTTGACCAGGTTTGCACACACTGCAGCAGGGATTTTGGCCCACTCCTCCATACAGACCTTCTCCAGATCCTTCAGGTTTCGGGGCTGTCGCTGGGCAATACGGACTTTCAGCTCCCTCCAAAGATTTTCTATTGGGTTCAGGTCTGGAGACTGGCTAGGCCACTCCAGGACCTTGAGATGCTTCTTACGGAGCCACTCCTTAGTTGCCCTGGCTGTGTGTTTCGTGTCGTTGTCATGCTGGAAGACCCAGCCACGACCCATCTTCAATGCTCTTACTGAGGGAAGGAGGTTGTTGGCCAAGATCTCGCGATACATGGCCCCATCCATCCTCCCCTCAATACGGTGCAGTCGTCCTGTCCCCTTTGCAGAAAAGCATCCCCAAAGAATGATGTTTCCACCTCCATGCTTCACGGTTGGGATGGTGTTCTTGGGGTTGTACTCATCCTTCTATTCCTCCAAACACGGCGAGTGGAGTTTAGACCAAAAAGCTCTATTTTTGTCTCATCAGACCACATGACCTTCTCCCATTCCTCCTCTGGATCATCCAGATGGTCATTGGCAAACTTCAGACGGGCCTGGACATGCGCTGGCTTGAGCAGGGGGACCTTGCGTACGCTGCAGGATTTTAATCCATGACGGCGTAGTGTGTTACTAATGGTTTTCTTTGAGACTGTGGTCCCAGCTCTCTTCAGGTCATTGACCAGGTCCTGCCGTGTAGTTCTGGGCTGAAGGTCATGTGGTCTGATGAGACAAAAATAGAGCTTTTTGCTCTAAACTCCACTCGCCGTGTTTGGAGGAATAGAAGGATGAGTACAACCCCAAGAACACCATCCCAACCGTGAAGCATGGAGGTGGAAACATCATTCTTTGGGGATGCTTTTCTGTATTGAGGGGAGGATGGATGGGGCCATGTATCGCGAGATCTTGACCAACAACCTCCTTCCCTCAGTAAGAGCATTGAAGATGGGTCGTGGCTGGGTCTTCCAGCATGACAACGACCCGAAACACACAGCCAGGGCAACTAAGGAGTGGCTCCGTAAGAAGCATCTCAAGGTCCTGGAGTGGCCTAGCCAGTCTCCAGACCTGAACCCAATAGAAAATCTTTGGAGGGAGCCGAAAGTCCGTATTGCCCAGCGACAGCCCCGAAACCTGAAGGATCTGGAGAAGGTCTGTATGGAGGAGTGGGCCAAAATCCCTGCTGCAGTGTGTGCAAACCTGGTCAAGAACTACAGGAAACGTATGATCTCTGTAATTGCAAACTAAGGTTTCTGTACCAAATATTCAGTTCTGCTTTTCTGATGTATCAAATACTTATGTCATGCAATAAAATGCAAATTAATTACTTAAAAATCATACAATGTGATTTTCTGGATTTTTGTTTTAGATTCCTTCTCTCACAGTTGAAGTGTACCTATGATAAAAATTACAGACCTCTACATGCTTTGTAAGTAGGAAAACCTGCAAAATTGTCAGTGTATCAAATACTTGTTCTCCCCACTGTACGTAAATATAACATTTCAGGTTTTTCATTTTTAATACATTTGCAAAAAATTCTAAAAACCTATTTTTGCTTTGTCATTATGGGATATTGTGTGTTGATTGATGTGGAAAAAACAAACAATTTAATCCATTTTAGAATAGGGCTGTAACGTAACAAAATGTGGAAAAAGTCAAGGGGTCTGAATACTTTCTGAAAAATGGCCAGATGACAGCTGGTAGCCATAGCCTTTCCACACAACACTTAAGCCCCGTTTATACCTGGTGCCCTTTGTCCTGATTGTGTCCACATTCTGCTAGTGCCCACAAGTGTCGACGATTCCAAGATGCATTGTGATCTGATTGTGATCAGATCTTCCTGACCACCTCCAAAGGTAGTCAGGAACGCATTGTGTCTGGATATCAAGCAAGTGTAAATAGATCTGGATGGTCAAACAATTTAAATCATCATTTATACCGTCCTCTTACATCATTGATAGGTAGTACCATTGATTTATGTCATCAGTAATTTTCTTAAAATATATAAATTCATATTATTTTGAAAGAATATCTGTCAAACAAATTGCAAACAGCCCAGTTCTGATATTTTTTCCAGTAATTGGTCTTTTGCCCAATCACATCAGATCTTTTTCAGAACTGATCTGATTGGTCAAAATACCAATTAGTCAAAAAAATATCTGAATTGGTCTGGCTGTGTAAACACAGCTATTTTAATAGAACATGTAGACTTGGCAAACTTTGATTAGATAGTAATTGAATCATATTTATCAGATCACTAAACTCACATGTTAGTGCAACGTGTAAACGCGGCTTAAAACATGTACAGTATAATGGTTCATTTATCTATAGCGCTGTCAGATGCAGCTCACTGCTGCCACACAGTGGCCAAGTTATGAAAGGTATACACATAAAACATGACTATTGGGAAGTGGTCTATTCATTCACTAGAAAAACAGAACTTTTTTTTGTTTCTATATATAAAAAAAGATTTTATTGCATAACCACAGGTTGATTATGTTTATACAGACTACATATCTTTATTTGTATGTTACCATCATTAATATTGCTGTTTTTCTTTCTCTTTAGATTTCTCTCTGTGCAATCCATAAACATTTTTTTTGACATTTATATAATCTCAAACAATGGTGGCTGGTGGGAGGAGCTGTAGGAGGATGGGCTCATTGTAATGGCTTGAATGGAATAAATGTAACGGTATCAAACATATGCAAACCAAATGTTTGACTCTGTTCCATTTATTCCATTCCAGACATTAAAATGAGCCTGTCCTTCTATAGCTCCTCCCACCAGCCTCCACTGATCGCAAAACCACAGGTCTCCAAACCACCAGTGCTGGTTATAGACGCTCTCTCTTAGCCCAAGTACATCCTCTTTACCAGGTTGGAAAAGATATGACAGAAACATTTACAATATTAAAACCATGACTAATATAGATACACATTACGATTAGATGCTGGTGTCACGGACCATAATGGCTTATAACAATAATAGACTAATGTACCAATGGGCCAGAATGTTCCTTTGCAATCACATATAAATATATTTAGATATCTGAGACAGCGAGATGATTTTGAGTGTGAAGAACTACACTACATGGCCAAAAATATCTATACATTATAGTAGCCTAAACATGTGGTATTGAGAGTGAAAACATTTCAACAATTAAAAGACCTCTGCAAACGAATATACTTTGACTTGAACACGTTACTGTGTGAAGAACAGTATGTACTTCAGAGTGGCAGTACTGATCAGCTCCATCCTGTCCATAGATCAGCCTCTCCTCCTCCTCAGAGATGTTTGATACACGTGGCCCCAGGCCTCAGTGAGTCATGCAGTCCTATGACAAGCAGTGCAAAAGAGATGAAACAGCTCGGTGGTGATTATGGCCACGTGACCTTGTATTTGCATATTTATGACCAAATTTCCCCCTCTGCATTCTGATTTGATTAATAGCTGGAATAAATAGAGAATTCAGTATAAATCTGAAAGTAAAATGTGACAGTAGTTCATACACACAGTACACACATTTAAAATCAAGGCCATAGGAAAGGTTGAATTGATTTGGACCTTCATCCTTTAAAAGGAAAGGAATACTAAAATAGCAGCTACATGCATATTGATGTAGAGGTAATGGAATATATATTTTAGTATAAATATTTGATCTGCCCAGGTCTGAGCGTGTAGTTCATCATAAAAGGTTGCTTCTCTTCCTCTGCCCTCGCTCGTTCACTCCCCCTAGTCTCACAGATCTAAGACATCTGACTGGGCCCGTATTCAGTCTAGGATCAGCACCCCCCTCCCTGTCTATCTTAATGATTATGATTTAAAAGGGAAAACTGATCTTTGATCAGCCTTCATACTCTGAGATGCTTTGTGAATATGGGCCCTGGTACAGTAGGTGTCAAGAAAACAAGCCTTCAGATTGGATGAATGCTGGAGATTCCACCATGTTGCTTTCATCCATCCAGTCAGATTGGATAGGAGGTGGACTTTCCACCATGTTGCTTTCATCCATCCAGTCAGATTGGATAGGAGGTGGACTTTCCACCATGTTGCTTTAATCCATCCAGTCAGATTGGATAGGAGGTGGACTTTCCACCATGTTGCTTTCATCCATCCAGTCAGATTGGATAGGAGGTGGACTTTCCACCATGTTGCTTTCATCCATCCAGTCAGATTGGATAGGAGGTGGACTTTCCACCATGTTGCTTTCATCCATCCAGTCAGATTGGATAGGAGGTGGACTTTCCACCATGTTGCTTTCATCCATCCAGTCAGATTGGATAGGAGGTGGACTTTCCACCATGTTGCTTTCATCCATCCAGTCAGATTGGATAGGAGGTGGACTTTCCACCATGTTGCTTTCATCCATCCAGTCAGATTGGATAGGAGGTGGACTTTCCACCATGTTGCTTTCATCCATCCAGTCAGATTGGATAGGAGCTGGACTTTCCACCATGTTGCTTTCATCCATCCAGTCAGATTGGATAGGAGGTGGACTTTCCACCATGTTGCTTTCATCCAGTCAGTCAGTCCTGTCAGATCTGTGAAGGCGAGTGAACGTGGGATGAGGGGAGAAAACAACAACTTTCTGGAATGAAAAGCAATCTTACATGACCTGGTCAAAGACATTTCAGACCACAACCTTATTATTCATGGACCTAGAAGGCCAGCTGGTTCATGTTCCAATCCTTTGGGGACAGTTGATCATACACAGAACACCGCCCTATGGACACGCAGAGTGACACGACATACGGTAAATACTGTACATACATACAGTGCCTTTAAATATCCACAGAGTCACATGCAGTGCATACAGACAGACATAGAGACAGACAGACAGACAGTCGACTATACTGTAGGAACATTGTGAGGGAGGGAATGTCAGGTGTAGAATGATGCCTATGTGACTTAAGACTATGGAAGTCAGCTGAGCTAAAGCCTAGGGGTTTGTTCTGGGAGCTAACACGAGTTTGTCCTCAAGTCGCCAACCATCTCTGTTACAGTGTAAAAATACATTGGTATAATGTTCCCAGGTGAGTGACTATAAAATGTAAATATAAGATAGTAGAATAATAATAAAAAAGAACAGATTAACACGTTTAGATACAGTTTATAACATTAAACAGCAGGAGCGCCAGTCAGGTAATGTTGCCCTCCTGAAGTAAACCCAGAACCAAAAGTTCAGTTCAAAATTAGGAATGGCTCAAAGCACCTGATGCATGTTCAATACATTGCTTTTGATTAGACAATTTATCTTTTAAATAGGAGGTAAAAAAAAAAGGGGTGGTTAGAAAATCATTCTTAAAGGGGTGGCCTTCTCTGATACAGAAATGAAAGGAATCCCTTTATGCCCACAAAATATAAAAGATTGCTTTGTATCATGTCCAGTCTGTTCATCAAGTCCTCCTAGTGTCTTTGATTTGATTTGTCTTTTTTCCACTGAAAATGACATTTTCCATGTGCGTCCTTCAGTACTTGCACTCTCTTGTCTGTTTACTGTTCATGATATAAATCAAAACAAACGTCATTAAAATAACAGATAGTTGTCCTTCACAGAGGTGTTTGGGTTCTGGCTGGTCTGTCTTCCTGTTTTTGCTGCAGAGAGAGGAAGTGAGGTCAAATAACTGTAAGGCCCACTCCCCAGGCTCACAGTGTGATTGGCTTACTCCATGCCGTTCCGCAGCATCTGATTGGCCGCGATGAGCATGACACTGATGATGAAGGCCATGGCAAAGGCGCAGATCAGGCTCTTCCTCAAGCATGTCTGTCTGTTCTTCTTCTTAGGATGGACTGAATAAGAGAAGAGATGAGAGGAGAGAAGAGGAGGAGGGGAAGAGGAGAGGAGAAAAATAGAAGTACAACTTATTAAGTCACTTATTACATCAAATTATGATAATTTCATATTATGCCTCCCTGTCACGCCCTGACCATAGTTTGCTTTGTATGTTTTATGTTTTGGTTGGTCAGGGTGTGATCTGTGAGGGCATTCTATGTTGTATGTCTGGTTTGTCTATTTCTGTGTTTGGCCTGATATGGTTCTCAATCAGAGGCAGATGTTTTGCGTTGTCTCTGATTGGGAACCATATTTAGGTAGCCTGTTTTGTATTGTGGGTTGTGGGTTATTGTCTATGTCTTTATATAAGTTGCCTGTGTCTGCACTTGTCATTTATAGCTTCACGTTCGTCGTTTATTGTTTTGTTTAGTTTGTAAAGTGTTCTTCGTTTTCGTGATAATAAATAGAGAAGAATGCATTCACTTCACTCTGCGCCTTGGTCCTCCTCTCTTCCACCATACGACGATCGTGACACTCCCCTCCCATTCCCCATGCTGGTAATATCACAAACTGGTCAAATAAACTTTCTGCGCTGAGTTTCCCCAGAGAAAACATAACTGAAAACCAAAGACTAAAGAGGACGAAGTCTGCTCTCCTCTTTCCTTTTCCAGAGACTTTTTCTTTGGGAGAAAAGAGTCATGCAACGGAAGACATGAACAATAGGTTCCCTTTGTCTATGTTTGTTAACATCACAGACATCACCAATAACCCAGACACCAGCCTGGAGCAGCCCAGACACCAGCCTGGAGCAGCCCAGACATCAGCCTGGAGCAGCCCAGACATCAGCCTGGAACAGCCCAGACATCAGCCTGAAGCAGCACAGACACCAGCCTGGAGCAGCCCAGACACACAGAGACAGTAACCCAGACACACAGAGATGTGTCTAATGGAGTCGGACGGACGGAATTCCCACAGGGTCGGAGAAAGAGAAGGAAGAAGAAAGGTTAGGAGGATAGAGACATGAGAGGAAGGGAGAGAGAGAGATAGGAAGGATTGAGGGGAAGGGCAGAAGGAGAGGAAGGGAGAGAGAGAGATAGGAAGGATTGAGGGGCAGGGCAGAAGGAGAGGAAGGGAGAGAGAGAGATAGGAAGGTGTGAGGGAGAGGGCAGAAGGAGAGGAAGGGAGAGAGAGAGAGATAGGAAGGATTGAGGGAGAGGGCAGAAGGAGAGGAAGGGAGAGAGAGAGATAGGAAGGATTGAGGGAGAGGGCAGAAGGAGAGGAAGGGAGAGAGAGAGATAGGAAGGATTGAGGGAGAGGGCAGAAGGAGAGGAAGGGAGAGAGAGAGATAGGAAGGTTTGAGGGAGAGGGCAGAAGGAGAAGAAGATAACCTTTGTTTTCTTCTCTCTCTCCCTTCCCCTCTTCACTCCACTCCTGTTTCTCTTCCATTATCTTCTCTCCCAGACCCTCCTTTTCTCTCATTTACTGGAATCTCTTCATCTCGCTCTCTACATTTACATTTTAGTCATTTATCCTATCCAGAGTGACAAGACGAACTACAGTTAAGTTCCTTGTTCAAGGGCACATCGGCAGATTTTTCACCTAGTTGGATCAGGGATTCGAACCAGCAACCTTTCGGTTACTGGCCCTACACTCTTAACTGCTAGGCTCTCTCTCTCTCTCTCTCTCTCTCTCTCTCTCTCTCTCTCCACCTCTCTCTACCCTGCTCTCTGTCGCCCCCCCCGACTCCGTCTCTCACCTCCCTCGTACTCGGGGCAGTTCCCTGTCTCGTTGAGGCTCTCCTCTTCGTTGATGATGATGTTCTCGATGTCCTTCATTGTCAGGTGGTCTCGGAATGCGTGAAACAGAACCTGCTTCAGTTCGTCCAGGGACATCTGCTGCATGTCAAACTGCAGGGGCAAGACACACGGACGCAGGTACACACCAAGGTCAAATCAGAGAAAGGTTTCTTTTCTAATTTTTG
>NC_092109.1:36441444-36443944 GCF_045679555.1 Salvelinus alpinus | reverse complement strand
GTGTCTCTCTCTCCAGGTGTCTCTCTCCCCAGGTGTCTCTACCCAGGTGTCTCAACCCAGGTGTCTCTCTCCCCAGGTGTCTCTCTCTCTAGGTGTCTCTCTCCCCAGGTGTCTCTCTACCTAGGTGTCTCTCTCCCCAGGTGTCTCTCTACCTAGGTGTCTCTCTCCCCAGGTGTCTCTCTCCCCAGGTGTCTCTCTCCCCAGGTGTCTCTCTACCCAGGTGTCTCTACCCAGGTGTCTCTCTCCCCAGGTGTCTCTCTCCCCAGGTGTCTCTCTACCCAGGTGTCTCTTTCCCCAGGTGTCTCTCTACCCAGGTGTGTCTCTACCCAGGTGTCTCTCTCCCCAGGTGTCTCTACCCAGGTGTCTCTCCCCAGGTGTCTCTCTACCTAGGTGTCTCTCTCCCCAGGTGTCTCTCTCCCTAGGTGTCTCTCTCCCCAGGTGTCTCTCTCCCCAGGTGTCTCTCTCCCCAGGTGTCTCTCTCCCCAGGTGTCTCTCTCCCCAGGTGTCTCTCTACCCAGGTGTCTCTCTCCCCAGGTGTCTCTCTACCCAGGTGTCTCTTTCCCCAGGTGTCTCTCTACCCAGGTGTGTCTCTACCCAGGTGTCTCTCTCCCCAGGTGTCTCTACCCAGGTGTCTCTACCCAGGTGTCTCTCTACCCAGGTGTCTCTCTCCCCAGGTGTCTCTCTACCCTGGTGTCTCTCTCCCCAGGTGTCTCTCTACCCAGGTGTCTCTCTCCCCAGGTGTCTCTCTCCCCAGGTGTCTCTCTCCCCAGGTGTCTCTACCCAGGTGTCTCTACCCAGGTGTCTCTCTCCCCAGGTGTCTCTCTCCCCAGGTGTCTCTCTACCCAGGTGTCTCTCTCCCCAGGTGTCTCTACCCAGGTGTCTCTCTCCCCAGGTGTCTCTCTTCCCAGGTGTCTCTCTACCCAGGTGTCTCTCTCCCCAGGTGTCTCTCTACCCAGGTGTCTCTCTCCCCAGGTGTCTCTCTCCCCAGGTGTCTCTCTCCCCAGGTGTCTCTCTCCCCAGGTGTCTCTCTCCCCAGGTGTCTCTCTCCCCAGGTGTCTCTCTACCCAGGTGTCTCTCTCCCCAGGTGTCTCTCTCCCCAGGTGTCTCTACCCAGGTGTCTCTACCCAGGTGTCTCTCTCCCCAGGAGTCTCTCTCCCCAGGAGTCTCTACCTAGGTGTCTCTCTCCCCAGGTGTCTCTCTCCCCAGGTGTCTCTACCCAGGTGTCTCTACCCAGGTGTCTCTCTCCCCAGGTGTCTCTCTACCCAGGTGTCTCTACCCAGGTGTCTCTCTCCCCAGGTGTCTCTCTCCCCAGGTGTCTCTTTCCCCAGGTGTCTCTCTACCCAGGTGTGTCTCTACCCAGGTGTCTCTCTCCCCAGGTGTCTCTACCCAGGTGTCTCTACCCAGGTGTCTCTCTCCCCAGGTGTCTCTCTACCCAGGTGTCTCTCGACCCAGGTGTCTCTCGACCCAGGTGTCTCTCTACCCAGGTGTCTCTCTCCCCAGGTGTCTCTCTACCCAGGTGTCTCTCTCCCCAGGTGTCTCTCTCCCCAGGTGTCTCTCTCCCCAGGTGTCTCTCTCCCCAGGTGTCTCTCTACCCAGGTGTCTCTCTACCCAGGTGTCTCTCTCCCCAGGTGTCTCTCTCCCCAGGTGTCTCTACCCAGGTGTCTCTACCCAGGTGTCTCTCTCCCCAGGAGTCTCTCTCCCCAGGAGTCTCTACCCAGGTGTCTCTCTACCTAGGTGTCTCTACCCAGGTGTCTCTCTCCCCAGGTGTCTCTCTACCCAGGTGTCTCTACCCAGGTGTCTCTCTCCCCAGGTGTCTCTCTACCCAGGTGTCTCTTTCCCCAGGTGTCTCTCTACCCAGGTGTGTCTCTACCCAGGTGTCTCTCTCCCCAGGTGTCTCTACCCAGGTGTCTCTACCCAGGTGTCTCTCTCCCCAGGTGTCTCTCGACCCAGGTGTCTCTCGACCCAGGTGTCTCTCGACCCAGGTGTCTCTCGACCCAGGTGTCTCTCTACCCAGGTGTCTCTCTACCCAGGTGTCTCTCTCCCCAGGTGTCTCTACCCAGGTGTCTCTCTACCCAGGTGTCTCTCTACCCAGGTGTCTCTCTCCCCAGGTGTCTCTCTACCCAGGTGTCTCTCTACCCAGGTGTCTCTCTCCCCAGGTGTCTCTCTACCCTGGTGTCTCTCTCCCCAGGTGTCTCTCTACCCAGGTGTCTCTCTACCCAGGTGTCTCTCTCCCCAGGTGTCTCTCTACCCAGGTGTCTCTACCCAGGTGTCTCTCTCCCCAGGTGTCTCTCTACCCAGGTGTCTCTTTCCCCAGGTGTCTCTCTACCCAGGTGTGTCTCTACCCAGGTGTCTCTCTCCCCAGGTGTCTCTACCCAGGTGTCTCTACCCAGGTGTCTCTCTCCCCAGGTGTCTCTCGACCCAGGTGTCTCTCGACCCAGGTGTCTCTCGACCCAGGTGTCTCTCGACCCAGGTGTCTCTCTACCCAGGTGTCTCTCTACCC